>NC_063212.1:6862855-7032855 GCF_017589495.1 Alosa alosa
TAAATTTTATTTAGTATGAAGGATTCGTGACTTACAAACATCTTACAAAACCTAAGCAGAAAGAAGAAGTGATGACCATGGAGGGTTATTCTAAACATGTTTATTCCAGACCATTTGCTGATGTAAAATATATTCATTATATAACTACATTTTTCATTGGCACATTCTTCCTTCAATATGACAGGTGACATATCACAGACGCTGGTACTCTTGCATCAAAAAGAGGAGTAAAACACTGAAGATAGGAAAGCTACAAATATATATTTTGTTTCAGGCTTTAAAAGCTGCTCCTGCGTCACAGTCTTTAAAGGTAAATGGCACGTAAATGACAAATGACTCAGGACTCTCCAAAATGCTGTTTAGAAAATATCGTAGTGTACTCTTATACATGACTGCAGTGGTCGGATGTTTACACTATATGGATACAATCACTATATTCCCATGTGTCCCTTCCACATGGCCAGTAAATCTGATCCTCTTCTAACATGTAAACAAGACTTAATTCTAAATGTTATTATTTCCTCTAGACATTTAGATAGATATATATATATATATATTTTTTTTTTTCCTTCATATATTTTATGTACAGTAAAGGCATCTACACAACAGAGACGATAAACACAGGCAAGAGTGATATGAGCAGAAGTGCAGAAGTATACAGAAAGACACATCAAACGCACAGCCAGGCAAATAGTGCTCGGCTACGCATGAAATAATGATTCATTAAGACATCTGTTTTGACATTGACATGCTGGTTTGATCAGCAGTAAAAGCAGCAGTTCGTTTCAGGCTTGAAGTACACCAGTAAGGCAAGTTTGTTTAGCATGTAGTACATAGCATGGCACATTGCTCATCATGCTTGTGTTGTATATTTACAGCCATAAAATAATTCTACATGTACTGCCTATATTTGAATACAGGAGATAATAGAATGTAAACCCACAAACATTGTACCTAACCTTACTTCACTTACTTCCAATACTGTTATACTCTTGCTAGCTTATTTTTTGTGTGTACAAACTTCATATCTACAAACAACCTCTTCATTTTCAGCTATCTGCTAGCAGTTTTCCTTTTAGAAGAAAGTTTCACTTTTAGACTATAACCTAAACTCCATTTTTAGTTTGCATGTACAAATACACCACTAAACACAGTGCTGCATGTAACTGTGATCGGATCATATGTATAGCATTTGTATCTTTCCATTTATTGCATGCATTGGGTCTTTGTATTTGTGCACATATTGTAGCTTTATGTCAGATGCAACAGCACAGTTTTATCACGCACATCCAAGAATAATCCAGGTGCAGGATCGAAGATACGGTTACAAGACAAAGTGTCAGATGCAAGACACATTAAAAGAGCTCTCTCTCTCTCTCTCTCTCTCTCTCTTAGCATGGCGGGAAAAATATAATATTCATAAAACACAGGTAGAAAATAAATGTCAAACAAATCATATAAAACATAACACATTGGCACAACTTCCAGTTAGATCTTCCTTACAAGTATAGTGTAGGTTTATGCTAAACTTCCCATTTAAAAAACATTTCAGGACATGCTAATAATCATAGCTGTGTAATTGGAATAAGTATGTGTATGTTCACAGATAAACTGGCTTTGTATGCTACAAAAGGGGGCAAAGCAGATACAGTTGCATTTTTTTATATATATATAAAAATGTCACTCTTACCATTTTAGTTTTACAGTCCTAAAATCTGACCAAAGGGCAACTCTACTAATCGCTCTTTTGTATTTTCAAACACTAACTACTGCCATTTGCTCAAAAGTGCATCCACACAAATGATGTTTGTGCTTGCTCTGTGACAAAGTCCCAAATGTCAGTTTGCACAAAGGCCATAGCATTACCATGACATTCTCTTCCGATTAAGACACTAAGTTTCGGTATATAAAAACAATCATTTATGCATTATATGGTAATACTGAACATGAACATTTTTCACATGTTGAAAAATATGATTTGCATTTTCAATCCTCATAGCACATTAGTGTAACAAGGAACAGACATTCAATAGCAATGTAGCCATCAATTTCTTGCCAGACCATTAGCTTAATTAAGAAAACATGTTCATTTTGGCTTCCTCTTTGCAAACTCCATAGCTGTATTCCTTTATTTCTGAGAGGAACACCAATGTGCAATCGGCACTTGATGTATTTATGCATAAGGTCCTGTGTGGGGCATGTTTTTTGTTTGTATGTTCTCTATTGTGAAGTCCAGTTTCACAGATCCATCCCATAATGATGGGCGTAACTAGTGTTGTCAGATTCTCCATGTTGTTACCAGGCAGACTGAAACTCTGCTATCTATTACTATTGATGGACTGGATATGTGAATGAAATCCTCATTTATCTTCTAATTTTCATTGAGAGGCTGTGTCACCATCTCTTTGAATGACAAACCATCGATGCCCTTTGTGTCTACTAAAGGACACTTTGGCAATTTGTACGTTTGCCGTCCGTCTGGACTTTGCCATGTGTACCTGTGTTGGTGTGTACACTGTGTCTGCACGCACACTTTGCACTTTCTGGATTTAGTGGAACTGGGGTGTCGATTTTCCCAGGCATCAAATTTGACAGTCAAATATGTTTACCGACATGAGCCATGACTTGAGCACCACCATATCCCATTCAGCCAGACAAAACATCTACCTCTCTCTCTCTCTCTCTCTATCCCGTACTTTCCTCCAGCACTCGCTCCAAAATGACATTCCCGCAACTCTCCGAGACCTTTCATGTCACTGTCCCACCGATCTTTTGCGACTTTGGTTTGAAGCAATATTAAGGTAGATTGAGACTGCCTGCGGCCCAGTGTGTGGCTTCCTCCCCTCCCTTTCCCACGCACACCAGGAGCTCAGGGCATGAGGTTACCCAGCAGGTCTGGACTCAGGTAGCCCATGGGCATGACCGGCATGGCGGGGAGGTGTTTGCCGGAGTTCGGCGCGGGCTGTGGTTCGGAGGCGTTGAGCAGCAGGCTGTGTTGGGAGTCCACGTCCTGAACCACCGTGTAGTCGGACAAGGGGGCCATGGTCAGCACTGCTAGGTTGGTGTCGGGGAGCAGGTAGGGGCTCTGGTAGTCCCCGGGGGTGGATGGAGAGGCCGGACACGTGGTCGGGTCCCTCTGAGGCCCTCCGGCCGGTTCCTTGTCCAGAGGAGCAGGGGGTGGTGGAGGGTGTGGTGTGACCGTGTAGGAGCCAGGCGTCATCCCTGGCGGGGCTTCACCACTGACCTGCCAGGCGACGCACTCTGTGGCGTAACCGCCCTCTGGGTTGACCACCAGCAGCTGGAACTTGAGCACGTCCTCCTCGTCCTTCCTCTTCTTGGTCATCGTTTTCTCCTCGCCCTCTTCGATCCTCTCCCCGGCCTGCCCTTTCTCATTGGCCTTCTCGTCCTGGCTATTCTTCTTCTCCTCCTCCTTCTCTGACGTCGTGCTCTGCGTCAGGAGCGAGCCCGGTGAGAGCACCACGCCGCCCGCAGGGGTCACGTCGCTGACCTGGGCGTAGAAGTCCATGGTGGCCCAGTTCGGCCCGCAGCTGACCTGGGATTGCTGGTGGGTCTGCTGGGAGCCGGCTAAACTGCCCATGGCTGGGGTACCTGGGCCGGACGTGACGCCGGGGGTGGGGGAACCCGAACTGGTCATCACCTGAACCGATCGTCTCCTCCGCCGCAGCTACCCTCCCTGGCCTTGGTCGGGTCAGTTCGGGGGAGCAGGGCGGCCATCAGCACGGCCTCGGCGTCCATCGGGCAGCTCAGGGTCGTAGCAGCTGGCTCGGCCCGAGTCGTCGTCCTTGAGGCTGAGCGTGTGCGACGAGCCCAGGCAGCCGCCGTGGCCAGCGTGACCGCCCAGCAGGTGCTGCGTGTCCGAGTTGCTGGCCTTGTCGTTGGGCTCGTCCACGTCCAGCTCGATGAACTCCACCCACGGCTCGTCGTAGAACTTGTACATGTGCTGGCTGCTCATGATGGAGTTGAGGTCGTCCAGTTTGCCTTTCTGCAGCAAGACGTGTCCATGATGGATGGCAGAAAGTGGACGTGGAGGTTTGTGAAAAGGGTTGGAATGAAAAGAGGGATGAGAGACAGAGAGAGGGAGAGAGAGAGAAAGGTCAATGGGAGAGAAGCATTCATTCCTTTATTCATTTCTGCTCCCAAATGCTGGTTCAGAGTGTCATTTTACTACAACTTCACTGCATAATTTCCATCTTAATACAGATATACGAACACAAACTGAACAGAAACATTCATTTTCAAATCACAGTCCACATTTGAAGAACTGGCTGTACCTTTTCTGCTCTATGTGTTTTATTTAGAAGCTAATTGATACAGTATGTGTAGATAATGGGTGCATAACTGACAGAGTTACCTCATCCAAACACATATCTACAATAGAGCCTGCAGACAAAAGATAGAGAAATAAGAGAAATAAGCTAATGTACCTTCAAAAGGTCAGAGTCAAGGCCTTTAATTTTAGGTACTGGAACAGGAGGTAGCAAGATCACCATTAACCTGAGACACAGAAAAAAGGTGAGGTGAGTTTTCTTCAGACCCCGCAGGCATACAATCACACAGACATATTGTATGTCCAGTCTAAGGTAGCACAGACATACTATATGTCCAGTCTAAGGTAGCACAGACATACTGTATGTCCAGTCAAAGGTAGCACAGTCAAAGGTAGCACAGACATACTGTATGTCCAGTCAAAGGTAGACTTTTAATCCATGATTTGGAAAACTGTTATTTGTATTTGAGTTCAAAAGCCAAACAAATGACACCCTGTAACTCACTATGGACCCTTTCAAGAGAGTTCCATTATCAGCATCATAGTTGACCCCACAAGACTTCCTTTTTAACATTCCATATGTTATCTTAATGCAGAGGAAGTAGATTGGGGCCCAAATAGAACGTTCAAGCATTGTTTTTGTTTTTATTGTTGAAAGGGTCTATATTAACAGTGAACAATAGGGGGGGGGGGAGGGGGTTAAGTGTTATGTACATATAGCCAATAGTTCCTTTACTGGATGGGTGGAATACAAATAAATCTGGACTCAACCTCTGTTTTTGGTATCAGTCTCATCAACTTATAACCTGGGAATACCCATATGAACCATTAGCAAATTTGGGATTCGCTCTGCAAGTCCGCTTGGCCAAGAGGCCATTGACGGCCATTTCTAATGTCTCTAAAACACGGGCACGCAAATACAATCGCTAATCTGGCATGGACGTGTATTTCTTTGAAACTGAGTAAACAACTGCATTTAAAACCTTTGTTTACAAGATTGCTGCACTTCTGAAACAATTTGGTAAGAGTTTAATGCACTAATTTAAGTTTAATTTCACTACTAGTTACTCCCCTGCTGGAATGTGTCCATGAGTCCATGAGCCTTATCCAGACCCACTCTCATTCCAATTAAGAAGGTCTGCTTTCTAACCAGGCCCATCAATTTAGGTTATTACCAAAGATTCAAGAGTACCCTAAGATCTTTGGTTATTACCAACTAATTAGTTTTGACCTGAGGGCAGCTTGTTTTGATTTCTTTCATTTGTCTTTCCAACCAATGCAAACTGTCACTCTGCAGTCAAATTGACACAAATGGCTAATTTGCACATTCCCTCTACTCCATTTGCTACTTCTCCTCACTCAAAAGAGTCAAATGCTCATTTAAAAAAAATGCTGCTTCCCATTCTGCTCTCTCTCTCTCCTCCATGTCAAGAATGAAGTGTGTTGTAAAACTCAACAGATAAAGCAGGTGTGAACATGTGAACGCAATGAAGATCCTAAGTGGGGCTCTGACAGAATATCCACACTCGTGGAATGCCTCTTGTCCAATCAGAAATGAAATTAAATGAAAGGATTTTACTGTTGTATAAAATTATATACTGCTGCATATCATTTTCAGCCAAGAGGAGGAAACAAGACAGGGCCATCTAGACAGATAACACAGAGTCAATTAAAATGAAGTGGAGGCATTATTGTTTGATGTCAAAGAGCACAACAGACTGTTGCATATGTTTGCATATAACACTGTTCCGATGTCTGTGAGAGCTCTCAGGCTCTAGAGTCCTAGCTACTCATTTACTTCACTTGAGTAGCAGTTAATTAACACAGAGGAGTGTACTGAGGATGGGAACACTGTAAGAGCAAGTGCTGTTTCAATACACCTTTCTGTATTAAAATGGTGAAACTATTTTTTTTTTTCGAGAAGAAATATATTTCTCTACGCTATGATGTGCCGAGCCTTTTTTTCCACGACCCTCAGCACCCCTCTCCTGTGCCGTTACCTTTGCTGCTGAGTGAAGACGATGAGCATGAGCAGGATCACCATGCCGACCACGCCGAACACCATCACCAGTGTCATGGGGAAGGATGCATCTGCAGAGAACACACAGTACAGCATCGCCTCACTTAAAGCACTTCAGACAAACCAGTACCCCTTTTAATGCACACAACCCGACAAACAGACACATCCCCCCTGCTCTCTCTCTCTCCCTCCCCTCTCTCTCTCTCTCTCTCTCTTACACACACACACACGCAGACCAAAATGTATTGACATATACAGCTATTTTTAGTCTAATTGTACCACCCTGCTACACTGTAAAAAATGAATCCTGGTGCCAAGGAAATTACACACAAAAAATCAAGTATGACTTCATTTCTTGAAGCAGTCAAGCCTTTAAAAAATAACTATTATGTTTTCCCCAAATAAATCAACTACATTTTGCGAGAAATATATTCAGAGAAAATGTTCCCTAAAAGAATTGTGGGAAATTGCACAATTTCTCGCTGATAAATGTGCAGCCTTTTCCTCAAATATTTTGAACATCTGAAAAACGCCCTTCAGTTGAGATTTTGAAAAGAATGCCTCAAGATGGACGCATTGAAGTTCAGCATGGAATAGTAAAAGGTAAAGTATTTTGTTCCTGCTACTTGTGAAAGCTAGCATGAAACCTACTACAAATATACAATTAAGTAATGTCACATCACAGGTATATATTTTCATACCAACGGTTTGACCTACTAGGAAATATTGGTGAAGTTAGCTTAACAGTAGCAAGGTCGCTAACGCTAGCTGGAGAAGCTAGCTGCTACTCAGATGGTTGGTAAACTAACCAGCAAGCTAACCTTTAACTTCGGTAGGTTATATTATAACCTTATCAATTTCAAATGGCCAAGTTTATAATCATTTGTAATACTTGGGACACTCTAAACTGACATTAATATATTATTGAGTCGAATTTATGTCTTAATCTTTTGTAAATCTAATTTGAAAATGGTTGGTTGGAATTTTAATAGCCACTGAGGGAATAGCTAACATGCTAACGTAGCTGGTTAACATTAGTTAGCCAGGACTCCACTGTTCTAAGCCGCATCTAGTGTGGTGTCAAATGCTTGTCTGGCACTAAGGGATCTGTTGACTGACTAATAACGCTAGCTGAGACCACCAGGGCATTCTTTTAGGCATTTGTAGCATACACGCGGTGTAAGGTAACTGTTAGTGTTGTTGGTTAAGGTTAGGTGCATTGTCCATTCTCAGTAATAGTATTGATATTAGTTAAGTGTCTGTTGGTTTTATTTGGGTTATTTAGCTTTATGTTAACATATTTGAACACAAACACTTCTGTTTGTTTGCGTTAAAACATTTGGTAGCCTACATGGTAAATGATGTCAGGATGAATTTTGGAAGTCCTTTGCTAGTTAAGTTAGTTGATATACTGCTGATAGTCAATTGTGGTTCTTGTGTTTATATAATTATGGATTTTGTTTGTTTTAACAGGGTTGGCAAAATGCTCATCAAGGTCCAGTACCGTGGACTAAAAAGTACCTCAAACTGCAGCCTGGTTTTTCTTATGAAAGTTTCATTGAAGAAGGTAAGGTTTTATGTGAGCTTAGCTAATAAATTTAAAATCCATGTTTGCATGCATCTGATATCAGATCACTTGGCCAGTGGGTAAGGTAAAAAAGATTTTGTTACCCTTTAGTTGAATTAAATGAACTAAAATTGGAAACTGAATTTCTTAAATTCTTAAAGCAACCCTTTAAGATTCCAATTTTGTGTTTTTGCAGAATTTGTGCCAGCAGGTTCTTCTACTCTAAATTCTTCACTTTTCTGAAGTGATACGGAGAGGTCCTCTTCAAACAAGGGGCATCAATCTCCTGGTGCAGGAGAGAACACCTCTGCCATAGGGGATGCAGCAGAAAAGGCCAAATGGGTGAGCATTTAAAATTAAAATCTCACTAGGAAAAAATCCTTGTCTGTCCTCCAAATGCGGAAGCCTGGCTTCGTGTTCCGGTAGTGTCAAATCAACGGGCACGTTCAATCTTGCAGCACTACACAGATCTGGCTGAACGTAAGGCATGTTTTTAGATTCAGCCAGATCTGCTTGCAGATCCAGTGCTGCAAGATCGAACGCCACCGGCCATTTGGCTAACGGAACACCTAATTTAGGCAATTTTCTTCCTTCAGATACAGGTCTTGTTATAATCTCCTGTACACTTTCAAAAGTTTATAACACTTTAGTTTGTCTGTAGAGACCCTCACCACACTACCAAGTGTAATCATATTTTGAGCACTGCCAGTGGTTTAAAATAGTGTTTGTTTTTTTTTTTTTTTTGCTGCCCCCTTAACTTTCACTGTAGCCTATGCTGCTGTCTGTGTTGCAGTCTTGCTCAAAACTCCACCAATTAACACAATTTTGCTACCACACTACCATAAATATACCCTAGGTTGTTTGTGCTCTTGAGTTACACTTTAATACATTTCCTGTGTTTTTAGAGGGTGCAGGTAAGTTTTCTCTTTACAAGTGTATCACCGTTATTGTTTCTCTTTTACCCATAGATGGTCCAGGAGGTTCTGGAGAAGAGTTCAGGAGGAGAGGAAACAATGGAGGAGTATAAGAGATTGAGCACCTTGACACACTGCACAAGACGGCATCATATCCTGGTCAGCCACATTGTTGAAATGCATGGGTATGTTTTGTTTTGTAATGTGAAAAAACAAAGTAGAAGCATTATTGTGCACACAACTTGCCTGCAGCGTGACAAGAAAAACCTAAATTTGGTAGTAGAATTGTTGTGTAAAAACAATTTTGAACTGATGTTTGTCCTTCTTTACACTTCTCTCATCTTCTTAAAGGAACTCTGGATCTCATTCATAGTCAGCATTGGGTCCTTGGTTACCTGTCTGACCAAGGCCCCTTTGTCCCAGGATTACTCAGTTTGGCTTGCATTTTTGCGGAGAGTTGGAGGATTTTGTGTAGATGTTGATGAAGATGATATGTTTGTTATATCTCTGTCAGTCGCCTGAATATTTTTAAATGTTTTTTTAAATGCCCAAGCTATTGTTATTTTTTTTTTCTCAACGCCAGGTTTAATTTACACTGAATAAATGCTGTTAAATGAAATACTGACTCTCTAATTGTGTATATACACCACATCCTTTAAAATGTATAGTAATAGACTTATTTAAAACATGCATAACTGCTCAAAATAAGTGAGGCAACTATATTACACGTGATTTTATCATGCGATATTAACCAGAAAAAAATCAGGGAAATTTCCTTGATTTATTTTGAATATGCTTAATTGCATTGAGATATTTTACACAATTTGTTTTTGTATACATGAATAATTTAAGTAAATTTCCATGATTTGTTAAAATCTATATTCTTAAAAATAATAGGGTTATATTTTTCCCTAATATTTTCACGTGTAATAAGTTGCCTCATTTTTTTCATGCATTCCTACTGTGTCATTTTTTACAGTGTAGTAACTAACCTTGCTGACCACAGTTAAATGTTATATTTTCCTTTTCCTGAGATACTCGTCTGCCCTAGGAGCATTTCTCCCTAGTTTATGGCTTGGGGGAACAGGGCCTTCTTTGTAGACACATACTTAACTTCATTAATTGGAGTACACATGACAGATAAAAAATTACCACATGGTTGTTTGCATGCAATGAAAACACAGCTGTTTGAGTGGCTAATATAAAGATTATATTAAAAAACATCTTGCAAACAGCATATGACAAACAAATACAAATTCAAAAAGCAGTGTGTTAGCTTGCTCTAAGGGCAATAGTGATGGCACAGGATGACTACTGGTGACTCCAGCCTTTACCTTTACTAGGTATCTCATCGACGTGCACCGTTATGATGTCACTGTACTCCCCGAATGCATAGGTCCGCATTTTGCAGCGCACGCGCACTTCATACGTCTTGTCGGTTTGTAAGGCGTAGATAGTCTGGTGGGTGCCACTCTCCTGGTCGAGCTGAGTGGACACAACACAAGACAAGACAAGACAAGACAAGATGTAAGCACACAAGTAAGACATTAACAATAAACAAAGACAAAGCCCATTTACAATCGCTTATTTGTCACAATTGCCACAGCTACAGGCATAGTCTGTGGTTCCAGCAGAACATTCATATTTGGCCTCAATGGCCAATCACATCACACCTGTCCCTTCTATACTACTCAAGCAACGTGTTGATTTACTGGTAATTGTTAGAGTTATGTGACTCACAGTCAGGAGGACCGTCTATGAATGAAGGATTATACCTTTTAACTGATTTAATCAACGATACTCCTGTAACTAGATGTATACTATGTGTCAAAAAGCTGACTGGTCAAAGCCAATGAATGGGTATTTATACAGAAAACAAACGAGTCATAGAATTTATGCAGATATTAGAATGCTATTTTAAAGCCTAAAAAACACAGCACATACTAAATACATTTCCATTGGAACCGCTGTGCGCTGCTGTGACTTGCTGAACAAGATTTATTTATTGCCACGAGAAAGGTCAAGGTATCATCTGACCCCAGTAAACATCTTGAGACATGCTGACGTGTCATCCAGGGGAGCAGCTACCCATTTTTTGAAGGGTATGCAACAACAAATTGGTGCCCCCCAAAAAAAAAAAAAAAAAAACACAAACAACTAAAGTAAAACAAAAGGCCAATAATTTATTACATATTATTATTTTTTAAGAAATTCTGCCAATTTCAACTTGAAGTATTGTTAAATGCATTGTCACATTGTCATTGAAGTATTGTTACATGCATTGTCGCATTGTCACTTTAAGAGAGTCTAAACGGTTCTCATAACGTCATTTTGCCAGCTGTTGCTCACAAAGGATAAGGCTGATCCAACTCTAGCCTTTGTTTGCGCCACATTGACAGCACAATATTAAGTTATTACAAGTTGTCTTCATTGTTAGGAAATGGAAACATGTAATGAGTTGTTGCTAGTGAGACATTTCTGTTTGCAGTTTGCCATTAAAAGTGCAGTATGAGCATGGTAGCCACCTAGTTATGACCGCCGCGCAGCGAAGGTTTAGTCAGATTTTTTTTTTTTTTTCTTTTTCGCATGCCCAAATTTCCGTCAATGATTCCCGGGACACTGAAAGACCGGGGTAGACCAAACTTGGTGGGCATGTAACCCCATATGGATAGCATGGAACCATCGTTTTTCGTTTTGATCTGTAGCCCCCCCGCTGGACTGCACCCCCGGAAAGGAGGGTAGGGCAGACACAGTTTTCTGTGAATATCTCGAGAACCGTAAGGTTTAGGAGGACCTTTTTTTTTGTTGATCTCAAGGGGCCATGTCAACCCATTCCATAACCACTCATTTCATGTATAGCGCCACCTAGTTAAACACAAACAAGTAAAAATGAGGTGTTGTAATCGCAGGTATCTGTGACCTAAAGCATTTCTCAGAATTATGAACAGGCAAGATGGGGGGTGGGGTTGTATAAAATGAATTTTACATGTGAAATCTATGAACTAATCATGTTTTGGTACTTGTTGTCTAGCAGATACCAGTGACAATTGAGTGTGGATAATGCAATTTAGTGAGACAGTTAGAATCATATAGGCCTTTTAGCGTGATTTATTTTTGGGGGAAAAATGTGCTGGACTGGGCGGCGGTCATATTTTGTACCGCTCTGCGGTACATCTAGTTTAACTACTGTCGCATCCCTTGACATGCCATCTCATTTTCCCTTTCTTTTTCTATTTTTAGCCCCCGACAGCTTTTTTGCTTTATCCATCTTTTTCCACAGTTGAAAACTCACTACTCGTACCTGCTCACTCAGCGCTCATGGCGCCCCACTCCCTCTTCTATGTCAAAATTCTATGATAGAATCTTATGAGATAGGGCGCCTACTCTAGCCTGTTAGTGCTCTAAAATGTTATTTAACATTGAGGAAATGCAGAAATGATTTAGAAACATACAACAGTAGCTACATATAGAATATATCAAATATATTATTATGATTATTTTTACCATCGATTTGTCGCCCCGATGGTTCTGCGCCCCTATGTGCCACGTATAGCGCATACCCACTTTTTGCGCCACTGGTGTCATCGATGGTCATGGCACAAAAAACACAGCTAAGATACTGAGTGGGGTTTGCATATTACACAAACTTTACAGCCTTGATGTGAAGGCAGACCCGGATCTAGGCTGCTCAGATTGGGGGGGCAAATAGAAATTTGGGGTGGGCACAATGAATACCTGCCCCCCACACATATAGATACCCCACCCACACACACACAACATTTACACTACGCAACAAAACCGCTCAGTTTCTACAAATGTCTTACTTTTTACCTTAAAACCCTTATTTAATAGCAAACATGACATATTACATAACTGTTAATCATATAACTGATTTTAATATTTACAGATATAGGCTATATTTAACATTTATTTTCTATGTGGCCTGTTATGAAATCATGTACAATTTAAGCACATTTCAGCTTTAAGAAACTCGAATAGTCTACATGCATGCTTAGCATTTTGTGATCATTAAGGCTACTTTGACAAACTCTTAGTCAGCTGATTTTAATATTTACAGATATCTAGGCGATATTTGTAACATTTATTTTGTATTTGCCCTGTTATGAAATTATGTATTGAACAATTAAACACACTGTGAAACCTGAAGCCCAAAGTTGGAATGGCTAACTTTACAGGGGAATGCTTTACACCTTTGTATTCGGTAAGGTCTGCTGTTTCTTCTGATATATAGTTTGTCATGTGTTCGGGAAAAATTTGTGAAGTATTCCACCGAGACCGACGGCTGAATAGCCATAGGAGATGGGCGCAGAATGTAACATGAATAAATTAAAGTTACTTTTCTCACGAACCGTTTACCACAACAACTTGCGGCTAACATCGTTTAAAAGCTGAGAAAAAGCTCTTTCGTGTGATGTGATGCATGTAATATCTGTGTGAAGAGTAGGCTATCGGGAGTAGGCTAGTTCAGCAAAGGGTGGATTTGGACGCACTTTCTTTCTTGCCGTGCACTGTCACATTCTCCACTGCGTATAGGCTAAATTAATTTGCGTTGTGAATGCTAAGCTTAATTTGACAGGCCATAGGCTAAATAAAAATCGCTAGTCAGATGCAAGGCAGAATATAGAAAGAAAGGGGCACCAAGGCCTCAGTGGCCTGTGAACCTCCGATTTTCAAAGGGACGCGGCCAACGCAAGGGGCAACGACGTGGCCACCGTAAAATTCCCACCCTGCTTATAACACAGTTAAGGAATGATGTTAACAAACTAACTGGCTAGATCACCTTAGAAAGCTAACGTGCATATTAGCTAAAAAGCAAGCCATATACAAAACGAGAATAATACAAACACTAACACTACAGTTAAAGGTTTTTATTTAAACCAGCAATAATCTATATTAAATCTAGTAGCCTATAACCTTTATGGAAATATAGCTAAGCCCTCTCTACTAAGGTATGAAACAGCAAGTGATGTACACAGTGTGGAATGGTAAGGGGACGCTGCTGCTCCGATGTTTATACTATCCAACCAGCAAATCAGCACCCTCGAAATTCAGACGGGACAAATTAGAAAGGTGTGATTGGCAGATTCAATAGCTGTCAATTAAAATTGACCAATTAGGTGGGGCAGAAGAAATATTTGGGGGGGCATTGCCCCTCCCAGCCCTATTTTAGATCCGGCCATGTGTGAAGGACAATGAATAAGGAAAAAAAAACTCTTTTAGGTTGCCGAGCCCACGCTCCTCAAAAAAAAAAAAAAAAAAAACCCTTGTGTGTGTAGGTTCCTTTTTCTTGTCAAAGCGTGGGTGTAGCCTAGACAGTGGAGGTGTCTGAATTTCAGACTCACCGTTTCCCAGTGCGATGCGTTGACCTGACGGTACTGGACCTGGTAGACCAGGGTCATCCAGCCCACATCGATGGCCGCCGAGGGTGGCGGCTCCCAATGCACCATGATGTCAAAGTGGAGCCCTGAGCGACTGACGTTTAGCAGGGTCCAGTTCAGATGGACAGGGGCGTCCGGTTTCACTGGAGGAAAGGAGGAAAGGGAGAGAGACTGACTGAGAGAGAGAGATAATAGTAGCACTTTACAAATTGCTAATAAGTGAGGATTATCATGGCTTAATTGGTTGTACTGTAAATAGTTTTTAAACAAGAATCTACCATTTAATATGGTTAATATTAAGTCTGCAATAGATCTGCAAAAGAGCTGCCATATTCCTAAATTGGAGCCAGATTCAGTGCAGTAAAATGCAGTAAAGAAAGTGTGTAAAAGTCTAGTGGGGCTACATGCCCACCAAGTTTCATAGCGGTGGTCATAACAATCGGCTCTACCTAGCTTGAGTTGCTGCAGCCAACAGCTAGAGCTGCCTGGTAGCTACAGTGAATACTGATACTGAATGTCATGGTGTTAGCAATGAAGCACTTGTTAATAAGCTTTATTTGCATAGCACCTTTCATACACAGAATGCAGCTCAAAGTGCCGTACATTTGGAACATGTAACACAATAATGGAGAAGAATCAGTCATTCCTCTTCGTTGCTGTGGCCGTTTATGGTCCAATCAGCAACGTATCAGAAATATAGAAAAGAACATGTAACACAAATATAGAAGAGTCAGTCATTCCTCTTCGTTGCTGTGAGAAGCTAAGGCCAACCCGCTCACCCTTGAATTAGGGTGGCCTCTGGGGCAACACCCTTTCAGCCTGACCATGAAATTAAAGAGCCACCTTTGTTGACATGGTTTTAAGATCTTAATCTCAACCATAGTTATGATACTCCTTCACAAACATTTATAATCAATTTAGACTCCTAAAACACACTTAAAAGCCCAAACACAAGTGCTCTTTGCAATGTCTTCGGAAAAGTTGGTCTTAATGATTACGGTGGCTTAACTTCACAGAGCTGAACAACTGCTACATTCATTCCACACGTTAAGTGGTTCAATGAGGTTAATGTGAGGAAATGAAATCGTTCAGGCTCATCAATCGGGCCCTGGGTATCTCATGTCATTAGCCAAAATGTCTTTAGGAGCTATCAGCTGACACTGACAAATCCTTTCAGGATGTACAAATGCATTATAAATGCAATGTCTTATTCACTCACTACTGTGTGTGTGTGTGTGTGTGTGTGTGTGTGTGTGCGTGTGTGTGTGTGTCTGTAGTGTTACGGTTTGAAACAAAAGAACTTCTGTGCTACAGTAATTGACAGTAATGCACATTCGTCAAGCCTTTTGGGATCTTTTTATTTGTTCATCACCCAAACAGACAATGTACTCTTTAGCTCTAAAATACCAATGAAAGCTGCTCCCACTCTCACTCCACTACCCCCCCACCCCATTTTGATCTCCTACGCAAGGCTGTCATTGTTCATCTCTGTGAAATCTGACTGCACTGCCATTACCAATTGTCCATAGCTGATAATTCTATAGACACATTGGTACCTGTCTCATACTTCTCTTAGCATGTTACATAAGATAAAACAAAACTATGGATTGTTTTTGCAGTATTTACGAATGTTAACACACAACATCCCACAATAGTAAAAACAATATTCCAAACCTTAGATACAGTATAAAAACCTCTGCTTCTGCAATGATATCAGTTCAAAAACAATATATCTCAGCTGATAATAAACAAACAATTCAATAATTTACACACAACTGATTTATGTTGGGTAAATTGGGCAAACCACAGCTGATTCCAGTCTGGCTTAGACTCAGTGGCAGGGGTTATTTTCTTCTATTACACTGACACAGTAAAATGAGGACTTTGAGGAGTAATGTTTTTAGAAACAGAAACAGAAAAAGACAAACACTGTAATGTCTGGACAAGGAAGAATAAGAGCAAGGGGCCCAGGGAGAAGAGCAGGCCCAGTAAGAGATGCAGTGAGAGGTGCAGGAGCAGTGAGAGGAGCAGGCCCAAGGCGAGGGCAAGGTAAAGGTGTAAGAATGCGTAGTGGTGGCATTCCATTTGGCTGCAAGAACTGTTGTCAGTGATGAAATTTGTGCCACTATCATTGACCATGTAATCAATGCGATGTTGATGAAAACATGTGGCCTACTGTAACCCTGAAGATCGCAGAGATTTTTTCCCCTTTTTATCTGGGCTTTTTGCTGTTGTTTTTTTGTTCAGAATGCTTGTGTGTTTCATGGATATTTTGTTCACTGTAAGCATTGCAATACTGCAAAACTGTTTCTGTTCTATCATACTGTAAACAGTATTTCTACTGTAGTAAACAGTAAAGGGAAAAAAAACTGATTTGCTTTTTACTGGAATGCTTTTGAATATGAAGATAACATGTGGACATACAGTTCCCAACCATGACATTTAGTGTAAAAATTGCATGCAAATACCTGTAAAATTGCATGCAAATACCTGTAAAATGCCCAACCAAGACATTTAGTGTAAAAATTGCATGCAAATACCTGTAAAACTGAAACATAAAAGTCGATGCAGTTTTTGTAATGTCAACAATAGCCAGTATTTTGAAACCTGTTGTACTTTGATTGACTGCATGTACCTTGTGAAGTGAAAACAAGTGTTATTCTTTGACAGAATAATTTCATTTTGAGTCAGATTTCCAGTGTTTTGGTAAAGTTAGTGTGTGCAGAGAAAGATGTGTTAGTAGTATATTTAACAAAATGTGTTTTTGAGAAGAAAATTATCCATTTGGCCAGTTGTGTTTTGTAGGTGTGAGTCTGTGTTAAGAGTTTAGAAAAAGTATCTGAAGTATGGGTAAGCGCTTGTTAGCGATTGAAAAAAACTGTAAACTTTATGTGCACCAGTGAACCACATCTGCTGCTACCTGCGACCTCAGCACATGGAAGCTACAGTACTTCAGCAGAGATAGCTTTTAGTTTTTCCATTTCATCACCCAAGACTGAACAAGGTCTATCTGACTTTGAGAAAAATTTGACTGAAAATCCAGAATGAAATAACCATCGTTCTATGAAATAAATTGTTACATTATTTAACATGACACTATTTTATCAATTATATAATATTACCAGTATGTCCAAAATTATATTATCTAACATATTTTTACATATCTATGGACATGTAAGATAGATGTTACTAATTCTGATCCAATTACAGAACCACCATTGAAAGTGTTATCACTGGCAGTATAACAGCTTGGTATGGAAATAGCACTGAGCTAGACCGTAAAGCTCTGAAGAGAGTAGTAAGATCAGCTGAACGTACCACCAGTAGTGCCCTACCCAACCTACAGGAAATTTACCTAAGGAGATGTCAGTCGAGAACAAGGAAAATTATCAGGGATCCCAGTCACCCCAACAACTGCCTCTTCACTATCCTACGGTCTGGGAAACGTTACCGCTGCCTGAAGTCCAACACGGAGAGAATGCGGAAAAGTTTTTACCCCCAGGCCATCAGGATTCTAAATGAGGATTGTAGCAGGAGCACCAGCATACAGTACAGCAGCCTAAACACTTTGCACTTTGGACTTTCTCTCTTTGTTCTTCTTCCTTTTCTATACATATATCCTTTGCACAGTCTTGGAGTCAGTGGAACAAGCATTTCACTGCATTTATAGGCTACCTGTATAATGTATGTGACAAATAAACATTTGATTTGATTTGATTTCTCAGGTGATAAAAATGTGTTGATTTGACAAAAACATAGAGTGGACAGTTAGTAGTCAGACCTACCGATGGTTTCGACCGTGAAGTGTATTTGGTCGTAGGTGATGTTCTGCTCCACGGAGCGCAGCTCCACGTAGTAGGCCACCCAGATATGGGTGTAGTTCTTGGGGAAGAGGCACTCATTCGGCCGGGTGGAAGAATACTGCGGACACTCCCTCCACTCAGGCTCTTTAGACGACCTGGGAACATGGATATAGACCCTTTCAACAATAAAAACAAAAACAATGCTTGAACGTTCTATTTGGGCCCCAATCTACTGTACTTCCTCTGCATTAAGATAACATATGGAATGTTAAAAAGGAAGTCTTGTGGGGCCAACTATGATGCTGATAATGGAACTCTCTTGAAAGGGTCCATACTGTAATCATTGTGGTTCTCAGTCAGCTTAGGCGTATATGGAATCAATTTAGCTGTAAGCTCTGTGTATCCCGAACACTACATCCAAATCCTGCAACACTATTTCGAAATCAAAAGTCTTAAGGCCAAACACTACATCAGAATGCTGTGCAGAGAGAGACAGAGAGGCAGAAAGTAGGGCTGCACAATGCATTGATGTTTAACAAAAATCGCATTTTGAACTAATACAATTAGCTATTAACTGCAATTAATCATGCAGCTTGCAACTCTGCCCCAATGGTTTATCTTGTTACATGGTTTTTATATTCATGTCATCCTCAATGGTTGGCATACAGTGATGTCCACATAACTGACGTGCTGTGCTTCTTATGCACCAATCAGAAATGGCTCAAGTTAAAGTGAAATTTGGAATATTGAACTGAAGCTTGACTTTCAAAAATTATATCACAAGTCAAATCTCAATCGCAATATCTGTCTTAAAAATCACAATTAAATATTTACTCTAAATCGTGCAGAGAGAAAGAGAGAGAAAGAGAGGAGAGGGCAAGCACACTATATAAATTAGCAAAAAGGGATCTGTCCAAGGCACAGGCCAAACCCAAGACTGACCACCGCCCACTAAATGTATGCAATCTCTTTACTGCAGATTTACTATACAGGTATTGTACATTACAAGACGTGATTCCTATGTTTTTCCATATGGGCATTTACAGACTCAACTTAAAAGCGATTTACTAGTACTAAAACCAGGTTATCGACGAAGCTAGCAAAACCTGACACTACGCTTCACCCCCACTGTTGGTTAATAGCTGAGTAAATGTACACAGTGGTGTTTTTCCACGCTGTGTGATATCCGAGGCTGGTAATTAGATTTCCTCCCGGGTGTGGAGAAGGACAGGGAGCATAAGCTCAGCTTATTAAGCAGCGAGAGGAGAGCCAGCACATCTGTCCAGGGGCTCCTTAAGCACTAGAGCCCCCCAGTTGTTGGCAATTATGAGCAGAGCAGGACAGACCTTACTCCTCCGCCCACATCTCAACGTGCCATCAGCACTGTTGACCACCGAATGCCTAATGCTTCATATAGTGGTGGCATAAAAAAAAAAACAGACTGCAAAACAAAAAAAAATGAGACTTGTTTGTTTCAAAATGGCAGATGTTAAACTCTCCTACTCTGTGCCGTTTCTTGTCCTGCTTTTTGACAGATTTTTCCGGCTTTCTATTAGTGTCTTTACAGATGTTGTGTTTTTTTGTTTTCTTACTGCTTTGGCATGGCGTAGAAGAGCCTGAGGGCGCCAGGCTCTGTGAGGTTCTGGAAGCTTCCGGCTGACCACCAGCACTTGAAAGTCTCCTGCTCCCGGGATAGACAGTCAGTTATATGGGGTCCATGCTTGGAGGCTATGAGAAACAGAGAGAGACAGGCAGAGAAAGAAACAGTCAGAGAGATAAAGAGATAGAACAATATGAATATGAATATCTCAGACTCTTAAAGCTAAAGTAAGAACGTTTTAGATAGGATATGATAATGTGTAAACAGTGGCAATAGATTTGCTATAGCAACCACAGAACAGGAAATTGATTGGCCTCAATGAACAAAACCCAAACACAGCCACAAACAATTACGTCGAGACTGTGAGAAGTTGAAGCACTGATCAAGGGCAACCAAGTATGCCATTCAGCTAAGACTTGCTTTGTACCAAGACAGAGACCGTCAAGGATTTCTGATTTGTTTTCTGAGCAGAATATACAGCCTTGAGAATTGCTTTACAGTCACACAGCCTCGGTCTCCTCATACGAGGCTCCAAAAGTTTATAGAAGAACAGTTGCAGGAGGATTTTTATTTTTTGCAGAGTCGAAAGGTCGAAAGGGTTTAGCTGAATTTATAGATATTTGCGGCAGTTCATCTCTCCCGTGGCAGAGCGGATGCCTCTCCCTCTCCCTCCCGCTCTGCCTCACCCTCACCCTGCCGATGCTCTGGGCCGGCTCACAAACATTTCCCAAGCACTTGGCTTTTTGCGCAACCATAAATAAGAGCCCGAGTGCGATTGATTCTGCCACCCCCGCCCCACCAACCCCAACCTCCAAACCCCCTTCTCCTTCATCCTCCTGCCTCCACCGCTCTCTTGCTGGCTAGGGGATAAATCACAAACACCCACCACCATCACCACCACAGCCAGCTCCAAACTCCTGCTGCAGCCTGCACAGATTTCACAGAGGAAGAGGTGCGCTACGCATTGGGGTGTTTTATTTTTTCGTGAAGAAATAGACGCACACACACACACACACTTTTATTTTTTTGTGAAGAAATAGATGCACACTCTTTCGTAGAGAAATAGATGCACACTCACACACACGCACACACACACACACACACACACACACACACACACACACACACACACACACACACACAAACACACAAACTCACTCACTCACTCACTCACTCTCACACACACACACACACACACACACACACACACACACAAAAACACAAACACACACAAGCACCCTTCGAATTGATTGCTGACGTTCCACATATACTCCAGCCTAGTGGAGAGGATCGTAAAAAATATATACACATCCAATTAGCCTTTAAAACGGAGGTCTGCAGCAGTGGAAAAGCTATGCTCGCCTCTGCTCCGTGACAGAAAGATGGATTCACTCTCGACTGCTGAGCTGCAGAGCCCGGAACAATCTGTGACAAAAGAGTATGGGGAGCAGGTGAAGGCCTGTCATCTCCCACACAGCGTTTCCACGTGCACACACACACACACACAGACACTCTCTCTCACACACACACACACAAACTCATACCACACACACACACCACACACACACATCCACACACACACACACACATACACACACACAAACACACACACACACACACACACACACACACACACACACACACAAATACCCATACACACACACACACACACACACACACATCCACACACACACACACACATACACACACTCAAACACACACACACACACACACACACACACACACACACACACGCATACACACTCACAAAAACACACATGCATACACAAACACACACATACTGTATAGATGCTGTTTGACTGTCGGTTATGCACAAAGGCACACAAACACACACTCACACTCAGACGCACAGACTTTGCAAGGTCATCTACAAACTCCAGGGAAAGACCTACGCAGACACACAGACTCATTACCTGTTCTCACTTGAATGTTTTCATAACTACTCTCCCACACCTCCACAACCCCAAGGAATGTTTGAAATCCTTCTCGACATGCTCAGCGTTGGCTTCATGACCCCCTTCTGATTAATTTTTTTTACTTAATCTGATATATCACATGGCCATAAAACAATACTCAGGGCCACTTGGGAAGGATGGGAAAATAGGCTTGAACACATCTGTATCTGGTCTATTAAAAATACCCCACCAGTGCTACAGCAAAAGGAAAAGTCCTGACAGAAATAAAAACCCTGATAGAGGCATTTAAAACATTGTTTACGAAATATGTTTGGAATAAGATGTAATACAGTTTTTTACAATTGTTTACGCACGTTTTCAAAACTCTGTGTCTATTTTTCAAAACTCCACACACAAAACCCACAACTGCTCACACAAATTGCAAAATGCCTCACATCTCCAGCAAAATGACACACAACATTCAAAATGTCAAAAACACATCTTTAAAGCAAACATTCGCCTCACATTACAAACACTTTTGTCATAATATGACATTTTGGATACATCATGTACACACTGTTGCTCAAAACCTAAAGCTCTTCTGTCTTATGCTTTCTATATATATTTCCATACAAGAGTGAAAGTTATGGTATCAACAAAGAGAAGTTGAAATACACAGTAAAATGCAAGCAATATTGAAACCAAAAACAGTGATTTTTCCCAAATAATTTGTTGTTATGTGATACAGTATTTTACAGCAAACAAGAAAAAAAGCAAAAAGAATACAGTGACCACCAGATGTACATGGAGTTTTGAAAACACTGATTTTGTTTTTTCCAAAGACAAGTGTGTGTGTGTGTGTGGAAGGTTCGTGTACAGTATGTATTCATAGGCCTATAGACCCTTTCAACTGCAGAAACAAACAATTCTACAGTAAGCGCCCTAAGGCATTTCTGGAGGCACAGACAAATGTATTGAGCTAATGGTACTGTAACATGGGGACAATCAAAAATAGAGTAAAAGACAAATTTTACATAAAGTCAACTTTTGTAGAACATTACTGTAAGCTAAAGTCCCATTACTGTAATTTTCAAGTATCTGCATTGGTTCTGAATATTTCAACCGAAATCCTCTAGGAGCAGATTGAAAGGGTCCATACCTATATAGAGTGTATATCTATTCATAGACCCATACTAAGGCAATGATTGGATGGTGTTCAGTAAAATAAAGAGTGTTTACACATGTGAAGAGAAAGAGTGACGCACTGGTGATTTAGTGTGGCATTTTGATGGGTTGTGTTTGAAGAACGAAATCAAGTTACTTCCTGTTAGATTTTTGTGTGTTAGGTAGAAAATTGTGTGTGGTGTTTTGCAAAATGTGTTTTAGTCCATTGAAAACTGAGTCAAACACTGAGAATTAGTGTATGGTTTTGCAGATTTGGTGTCGGGTTATGATGTTTGGAGGACATGTTTAGAAAATTGTGTGACAAGCAAAGATTTAGTGTGTAAGCAGTTGAAAAAAACTGTAAGACGTAAGATTACTAAGGTGATGCCATCCATCCACTGAATGTTTTGATGTAAATAAGCGCATTCCAACTACCGGTACTTTTCATGATAAGAGCTGTGAAGTCAGGAGTCAAGAGGGTGGGCAAAAACACACTAAAGAAACGCATGATTGAAATAGTTTTGAAAGCACAGAGTGTTTCTGAAGTCATTAGTATTGAAGCCATACCACGTGCACAACAGAGGAGGCAATCCAGCTACACTGTGCTGACAGCACACTGCAGCTGTTCCCTGTTTATGTCTCGCTGGACACACCCACAGACAGACACGGCCTCCAATGGCTGACCGCCCTGTGGGCGCCAACAGATGTGCAGATGCAGGTCGTCACGTGAGACATTTGGGAGCTTGGCCACATGGTCAGTGCTGGCCGGTGACTCAGAAGTGAATGCTCCTTTCTCAAACCCACTGTCTGGGCACATTTCTAATGCAAACGCAGTCCCATAACATGTACACACTTTCAGCAAAACCCACAGACTCAGTCGGGGATTGTTCCTGTTCAGTCCAAGTTGCCGTAGAGAGAGGTAGAGAGAGAGAGAGAGAGAGAGAGAGAGGGAGAGAGACCCATTTATCATCTTGTTGCTTGGCAGCAGGGAGGAATAATGATGCTGCACTGGCACTTGATGTATTGGATCAATAGGGACCTGCAGTTTCGCCTTGCCAGGGTATATCCATAATACACAGGCTGACTTTAACAAGTGATTATTAGAGTGGACAATCTGAGATCCGTCCTGTCTAAACTCCTCCGCTGTGTCAGCGAGCTTAAGAGAGGGGTTGGTTATCAAGAGTGCAGCTGTATATTCATGAGTTTAGCCAGATCTAAGCATGAATTTAGCAGTCTACCACTTTCTGGTATTTTATAGTTGAGCTCATTAGTTACAGGTGAACTGAAAATGAACTGAGAAGTAATCAAGGGATATGCCAAAAAGCTGTTGTTTACTTGCACAGACTGCACAGATTTCTTTCCCAAGGGCAAGCATCTATTAAATCTTACTAATGGTGATTCAGGTATTATTTATATTTCTGAAGCATCAACAAAAAAACTCAAACTCTCTTGCTCTCCGAGAGCATAGCACAGTGGGCACTCTACCTCCCTTGGGTGTTTATCTCACTGCACAAATAAAAGCTAATTAAGAGAAAGAGTTTGTAAAGGCAAGCCCACTCCCTGTATAGCAACACTGGCCATTAAAACATGGTAGTGGAAAACTGTCACTGGTGAATTGTCTTGGCATTGAACAGATCGGAGCAACTTAAAGGCCAGAGTAAACATCATTACAGCTCATTAGCTAATGACTTTCATTGCAGGGATAACCGAGTAGCCTGTTAACACAGACCCAAATGTCAACATCTCTGCCATCACTTTAGCATCACTCCCGCTAAAAAACATACTTGCAAACGTACACACATATATCTAAATCCACACTTGCTTTTCACTGATTGGCTTTTGCTTTACATGACTGCATGCGCCCACACTCACTGCGGCATGGATCTGCATGGCTCTTCCAAGTCTTCCAACCTTTTCCAGCCAACCTCTTACTTGTGTAATCTTTTACATTTCTTAAAAACTGTAGCCATACGGCAGAGCACAGCCTGATCTGGCAAGAATTCCACCGAGACATCGTCCATCAGGGGACTTCATGAACTCACATTGCTTGACGATTACTCCACACAAACTCTAGTGCTCACCCAGACTCGTACATCACCCCACGAGTTTGAGTTTTCATCATTAAGACTCACAGACATCTACATTATACTCCGAAACAAGAAGGCACTCTCTGTATTAAACATAGTTTTAAAAGTCTTTATTTTCATGGCTTGGCCATTTTAAACCTTTTAAAACGCTCTGACGCATTTCAGCATCAAGCTTTCATCAGGGAGTCAAAAACAAACAGCATACTGCATTGCCCAAGGAGTTGTGTGTTTTTTGTGTGTGTGTGTGTGTGTGTCTGTGTGTGTGAGTGAGTTACAGTTAAGATCGGAGATGTCAGGCGTTCTGCGAGCAGGTTTGAGGTGGTCACCCCCACTGGTGGGAGGTTGTGCGAAGGGTGTTTGGAGTGCATTACCCAGCTGGACGGGACAGTGTGTACAACCACGCCTGCCTGTCCGCCTGCGGGGACACAAGGCTCAGACGTCCAGCCTTTTTTCATTAACCCGCCAATTCCACTAAGAGAGCGAGCGAGGAGACAGAGAGGCACAACCCGTATGCATGCTGTTCGGATACACATGCATGTTGTGTTCCTTTTGTCAAGGCAGATTGTACATAATAACTTTAATAACATGAAATGCTTATAAATGCTCCACAGACATGTGTCTACAATGTTGAATGTAGAAAGCAGTGTTTGTCAAACCATTTCAGACCAAGGACCAATACAAAATAAAAACTCACAGATAACATAACTCCTTCTATATCACAAAAAAAATAAACAATAGGCCAATTTCAACAGTATGCTACACCAGGGGTTCCCAAACTTTTCCACGACAAGGCCCCCCAAATACCACTAGGTTCTGCCCAAGGACCCCCTTGATGTGTTATTAAACCCATCGACAATACTATGGCAAATGTAAAAATACATTAAGCTAATCCTAATAATTATTTTAGCCACAAGCACTTTGCGATGGAGCATACAGTGTGTAAATACTGTATTTGGAGCTTTCTGCTATATGAGAGCTATCACTTTTTCAAATGTATTTATTTGTTGCTTTTATTTTTCACATCAACTTGCTGAGGCCCCCTAGGCACCCCCTCGCCGGACCCCACTATGAAAACCACTGTGCTACACAATACTCGCTGAACCATTTCCATCAAGCCTTTCCACCTTGCTTGTTGTGTTAGATGCTTCCTTTGAATTTATTTTAACTAACCCTGTCTTGACAGTTTGATGCTAGTTATGTTACTACTAAGCTAATCATATTCCATATTCTTTTTCAGTGTCACAAAACTGGACAATTAAATAGAGAATTAAAATAATACTGTTTGGATTTGCATACACAACTCAAATACACACTCAAACCCTAGCTATGGAGTTGTGCATAGACAGTATAAGAAGCACCAATTTAAAATGATATTTTCCCACATCTGCGCGCGGACCACTAAGGATAGTTTGTGGACCAGACCACACTTAATCACACGTAATATTGTTGTAGAGAATGTGTTTAGAGAATGTGCCATATTGCGTTTACCAATTCTACTAACAATTAATCAATATAAAGACATCAACTTTTGTTTTCTGTCATTAATTTTGTTTTTTGTAACGTCACATGCTAAATTGAACAGTCACCCTTCTCCATTTTCTCAACAATGACCAAATGTGATGTTATGAAATCACTGTTCTGTTGTTTTGAATTAATGGGATGTTCACATTGGAGTATTACTGGAAGGGAAGAGTCCAAGGTCAAATGTCCTGGAATATCCCCACTGCATCTCTTGTCCAATCAGAAATTAATTAACAGAACATAACTGTTGTATAATGGGTTATATTCACAGAAGCCATAAACATTGGCCTTGAAACAAATTAACTTCTGTCCTACAGTAATTGACAGTAATGTACATTCGTCAAGCCTTTTGGGATCTTTTTATTTGTTCATCACCCAAACAGACAATGTACTCTTTAGCTCTAAAATACCAATGAAAGCTGCTCCCACTCTCACTCCACTACCCCCCCACCACCCCATTTTGATCTCCTACGCAAGGCTGTCATTGTTCATCTCTGTGAAATCTGACTGCACTGCCATTACCAATTGTCCATAGCTGATAATTCTATAGACACATTGGTACCTGTCTTATACTTCTCTTAGCATGTTACATAAGACCATTAGGCTTACGACGATTAAACTTTATGTGTACCAGTGAACCACATCTGCTGCAGATGAATACTAATGGCCCCAAGATCGACCCCTGGGGAACACCACAGGTCAAAGACGTTGGTGTTGAGGTACAGTTTCCAATTGGCAACAAAAGAAGCTCCTTTCTTGTAGATATGATTTTATTATTTAACTATGCCTGTAAATTCAACCCAGTGTTCTAGTCTGTGTAGTAAATATTGATCAACAGTGTCAAATGTGTTAGGTGTATTGTTGCTCCAATAGTTCATAGAAACCTCTCAGCTATTTGGATTCTGAATCAGATTTTCAATACTTATATGCAACCACAAACCTATTACTCCAGGGTAATGATTTCAGTTTTAGGGAAGTGAAGACAGGACAACATTATGGAGAGAAAGAAAAGGTGTTACACTCAGGTTTGTTGATCGCCGTTTGATAATTCCTCTGTGAAAACAACTCACTTGCCTGGCATTAGACCCAGGGCCAGGTCAAAACAATGTACACACACACACACACACACACACACACACACACACACACACACACACACACACACAGATCGAACCTGTAATGAGTTCAACAGCCGTTCCAGACCTCCTAGCAGGCTCTATTTTATGTTCCGACAAGAAGGAAATTAGAGATCATACACAGGCTTGTACATTGGCCAGTGACACTCAAATATAGAGTTACTCTATCTGGTCTCTCAATCAACAAAAACAACACGGTCCCCTCATACTCTATGAGTGCTAAGATATTCTGATGCCTCTCCACAGGACAGCACAAAAGCAAAATGTCTACTGAGCAGGACTCCAGTGACCAGAGTGGCTGTGTGAACATGGTTGCTGGCCAGTGAGGTATGAAAATGATTTGAGCGCTGGCTGTTGATAGGTGAGGTAGTTGTTCATGTGAATCCAATCCACTTTCCAGGCACAGCACAGGGGGATTGTTGAAGGCACGAGGGGTGACTGGGTCAGGAACACTCGTTGAATTCTCAGAAACCTGGGGTGTTGAACGCACAAGTTGGCAAGTGACAGCAGCAGGTAAAAACGCGCCACCCTTGGAGCGCCACCCACCCCACTGCACCCCCGCCCCCCACCCCTGCTAACGCGCGCGGGCGCGAGGTATTTGGAGCATGACACTATGCCACAGGCCGGCGCCAGGACAGCTTGCCAGGTAACGCGCCTCACTGACATTTGGACCAGTGGAGTCAGAGCTCTGTCCCTCTCTGTCCAGTTGCTGCTGCTCGGGGCACTGGGCTCACAGCTTGTGGATCTGGTCTAAGTGGGAGCGAACTGGGGCCAGGAGACACAGGCTGAATACAGACTGTGGGATTGTGGTGAAGGAGTCTGCGAGGGCTGTGTGTGGATTGGAAGCAGTTGAGCTGTTCCTGCACTACACAACTGACCGGCCGACCAGGCACTTTCAACAGAATGTAAACAGGTGTTAAAAATAACTGCCTAACAAGCACACACATACACACATAGACACTTAAACACACACACACACACACACACACACACACACACACACACACACACTCAAACACTCAAACACTCAAGACACAAACATGCAGTTATACATACACACACACACACACACACACACACACACACACACTCAAACACTCAAACACTCAAACACTCAAGACACAAACATGCAGTTATACACACACACACACACACACACACACACACACACACACACACACACACACACACACATACATACACAAACA
Organism: Alosa alosa; assembly: GCF_017589495.1. Lineage (NCBI taxonomy): Eukaryota > Metazoa > Chordata > Actinopteri > Clupeiformes > Clupeidae > Alosa > Alosa alosa. The sequence continues at coordinate 6,891,479 of NC_063212.1, forward strand.
AATACACAAACACACAAGACACAAACACACACCCACACAAATAAATACACACACACACACACACACACACACACACACACACACACACACACATACACACACACACACACAAACAAACACACAAACACACACACACAAACAAATACATACACAGACACACACACATACACACACACACACACAAACAAATACACAGTCATGCGGACATGTGCATACAGATAAATGGGTGCAACAATCTTAGCACATACATAATGTACAACATGTACTACACATGCTCAAAACACTTCAAAGCACACACACACACACACACACACACACACACACACACACACACACACACACACAGAATGAAACCAAACACCAAGCCGGCCAAGTTGGCTCACGCTTATGAGCTAATACACACTCTCCCAGCAACCACTGTGCCCAAACTCGCAGGAGAGCCCCCAGTAGACAACCCCCACTAAAGACAGTCCATCTTTGTCATTAACCAAAGCAGTGTCCACTGTTAATGACCGGCACAGCGAAGCCAGTCCTATTGGCTGCCATGGCTTACAATAGCACCAGTGGCTCCACAAGTGCAGAGAGAGGCATCCTCCTTAGCCTGAGGGGAGGCAACAAAACCTGCGCCCAATTTCACATAAGCCCATTACACTCAAAACCTCTTTGAAGTGCCATGGGTTGGACTGGCTAGATGGGCATCAAGTAGAATTACAGTAAATGAGCTTTATGCATTCTTGAGCCTGTCCTAATGGTTATAATCTGGCATAATCCCTTCATTATTCCAGTATTATTCGCGTTGTGTTCTATCGGTGCTAATGTGGGGCTAATTCCCAGGTTATCCCCTTCGAGGGGGCTCGGCCGCTGGGCATGGACTGGGCTGAGGCGAGGCAGCGTGGGTGTCTTCCCTTTTGTTGGGGTGTATCGCTTTCAGAGAAGAGTGCTTAAATGAGAGGGAAGTGGTTCACGTTTTTTTTTCCTGTACTTTTTTTTCCCTGTACTCTGCAGAGATTCAGGATGCGGCCTTGCCTGGAATTCCCACTAGTCAGACAAGTCATCACGCACAATGGTCCTAGAAACCATGCTGCCCCTGCTGTTGGTAAAGTCCAGAGAAAAGTACACTGCATGGCATTTAGCTACAACAACACCAAAAAAAAGAAACATATGTCAAAAAGCAACATTTCGCATTACAAAATGTGACAAAATGTGGCTCCCCATCGAAAGAGGCCCTCCCATCTCCATCTGGAAATTTCAACTGGGTCGCAACTTACATAACACAGCCTGGACCTCTAAACTTATCTTGGGAGGCAAGAACCCTCCCACACCTCCCGCCTTGTGGGGGAATGGAGGGCAAAGCAGAGGGGAGGGGGTGCGGAGGCGCAGGCTGCCTCCATGTCGGCCTCTCCCTAATTTCGCCGAGGCCGCAGAGCATAAATAAACTCGGCTTGGGCTTTTTGAAGGGCTCCGCCTGTTGCTGCAAAGAGAGACGGGCCCGAGAGTGCAGCAGCGAAGCTCACAGAGAAAGACACTCCAGACATACGCCAGCGAGGGTCTGGGAAAGACGAGGTGGAGTGCAGATGGCCAAATGTTCCTGCCATGATCGCTGGATTTAAAACACAAACAATGCTCTCCGAGATAAACCGTGACAACGGTGAGAAAAGGTTCCATTCTTAAAGAGCTCTCCATTTAACAAAAGAGTTAAAATGTTACAAATGCAAAAATACATTAAAGAATGACCACATGTTTGGGGTCAGAGCAAATTTCAGCGTGCAAAAAAAATAGCTTTAAAAAAAAAAAAGGGGGGGGTTCTGAGAGCGAAAGTGGTGAAAAAAAAAGCCAGCATGTTTGCTCAACTTATCAGCAGCTGTTCTTTGTGTACAGATGTTTCACGCTTGCTGCTCCTGGGTCAGTTCTCACATCGAGAAGGCACACACTGGCCTCTACTACTCAGCCAAGTGAGGCTTTAACAACCGTACATTACGCTTGATAATGGGAGAGTCAGGACCTGGAGACGCCGATGTGTCTAGATATCATGTTTACCCTGAATTATAGACAGGAAACGGTTTCACCTTGATTTTGGCATGGGATAGAGAAAGTTTTGTGTGTCTTTGAAGTGGCTATGTCATTTGTAGCCGCTACACGTAGTATGCATAAAGCCAAATCACTTAACAGCACAACTTAGTGCCCAGAGTAGCAGTCTAAATAAACTCTCTAGCTTGACAAAAATGTTGCCTTTCTAAATGTATTTGAAATAACCAATGCTATCGCATTTTCCTCTCTGTCTGGTAGAACTGTCAATCACAGCGCCCCTTTTTAGTCCACTTAAATCGTCATGGAATGTGTTTGATGAGTTATCCAGCAAATTACTTTTTATAGCATTTTTATGCGAATTAGGGTTTTGTGTTACTTTCGTGTTTCATGTCGATAGGGTTTTGTGTACCACATTCACTTAAGACTGATAGCACCATAGCTTCCAAGCCATCAATGACTTTTGTATGTGCTCAGTGTGATTGTGGTTCAGAGGTTAATGGGTATTCCCAGTAGTGCTTAACAACCAAAAACACAAATCGCTTCCACTGTGAAACTCCAACAATTTCCTCAAAAGTAAAGAGAACTGTTTGCTTTGAGTGCTGTCAACGACGCATCCATGTGAATGAACCAGTGGATCTTAGCCCCGGACTTTGCTTTATCAGTAAGCAAATTATTTACCGTTCGTATTATTATTGATTCGGACATTATTTGACCAGACAAAAGCAACATGGTCAGTTTGCACAGTGAGTTGACCTTCCTACTGAATGCCCTATGAACCACCTTTGACTTGAGCTCATTTTGCAACACTTCCATTAACATGGTTTCCTAAGAATTATGACATCCTCATTATGCGAACATGGTGACATCACCACTGTATCAAAAGCGGTATAAAAAGAAAGAGCCCAATGTACAATAAGACATATAGTTATAATATATGTGCTATGTAATAAAGTGTATGTGTACAGAAAAGATACATACAGTATATCCATATTCTACCTATGTTGTTATTTCTCACAAAACTTTTCACTTCACTCACAATTACTCAACAATAGTGGTGGGACTATTGTATTCTAAGAAAAGTATTTAAAAAGATTTTGAGGTTGTCTTCAATAACATACTTCATCTATGAAGTATGTTATTGAAGACAACCTCAAAATCTTTTTAAATACTTTTCTTAGAAAATAATAAAATATATATATATATATATATATATATATATATACTATATTGTATGTGTGTGTGTGTGTGTGTGTGTGTGTGTGTGTGTGTGTGTATGTGTGTAGCCTTAGCTCATGAAGCTTGAATATATTGTATTTGTTTACAATATCATTATTTATTGTTCAACATATATTACTATTTATTGTCTTACATTCTGTGTCAATAGAGATGTCTACAATGGAAATGATAACCTCCTCCAATGCTTGACTTTTGTAACCTACATTCATCCCATATGTAGAGCAAGTCTTTGGATGGACGGCATTCTTGAGACATACAGTATGGCTGCTGTGTGTGGTATGTCTGCCAGCCTAGGAAGAAGAGTCACACAGAGGAGACGTCACAGTACCTTTGGTGGGGGAGTCAGAAGTCAGCGTCCTTCCCCAGCTGGGCGCCGCCGCCGAGGGACCAAGGCGGAGGAGGCTGAGCAGCAGGAGGAGCGTCACGGAGGGGGCGTCCATGGTGTCAGGCCTCCCCGGATCTGAGGAGCACAGGAGCAGGATTCATTAGGAGAGAGAATGCTGGCCCATGTGACGTGACATTTCTCTGTGAAATACTGAGCCCATATACCCAACGCCAACCCCTCTGGAGGACACATACATGAGCCCCCACCCCTAAAACACACACACACACACACACACACACACACACACACACACCCTTCTCCACATAAGCCCCCCACCCCCACCAAAACTTTATCTGTGTGCACAAACTGTGACTGCCATTTATTTTCAGCAGTCCAGAGTGACACCCTATACAAGACTGTCCACAACTAACACCAAGACTCTTTGCTTACAATTCTACCGTCCGCGGCAGGCATGGAAATATCTACAACTTATGCCATTATAATTTTAAGAATATTTAAGGATATGATCACGTCCATATATTTATATTTTTCAAGCATATTGTTGTAATTATACCTAGTAATAGTAGATTATGAATGGAACCGAAATTCAAAACCCTATTTCCAAGAAAACTCACCGCTAGTACCAACACAACACTTACAAAAAAGGCCATTCATAAGGACATTTTCTTCATTTGTACAGTATGTAGGTCACAACAACCAACATATCCCTGAACATTCTTTCAAAGCTGTCATGTGATGGTTAAATGCATACTTGACAAGCACAAGCAGTAGCACTTTCTTAGGAACACTTTCTTTGGTTCAAGTCTTGTCTTTGCTATTTCCTGGTCTTAATTTCCTATTTCCTGTCTCTCCATGGTCCCATCTGAAGAAATGCATTTAAACCCCTACAATAAATAAAAAAAATGAACCTATTAAATTGCCTACGCAGAGCTTTCTGTGTATGAAAATAGATTCAAAGAAATATGTCAGTCCCTCTAGCTTAAACTGAAGTTGTACTTTGCTCTACAAACAGTACGGAGAGCACTAACTAAGAATGTGCTGGTGTTTAAATACACTCCTGGAGCTGCAGGTCTAAGGATAGACCATATTTTGGATGCTTGGATGGATCCAGCGTACCTGTCCGTGTGCCTTTTCCATGCATCCTGTCTGCCCCTCCAACACCAGCTGCAACAATGGGGACACTGAAACACGGTGGCAGTCCATCGCCACAAAACGTGAGACCCCAAACAAGCACCTGCTATATCTAGCAAGGACAAACACTAAATATATCCTGTCTATCTTTAGACATTCTCAACCGGCACTAAGAGCTGTACTTTAGGTTTTGAAAAAGGCGCCATTATACAGAAAGGGATTCAGAAATCAAAGCTTAAGCGAGAAAAAAAGAAAACCTGTAAGATGACTCAGTTTTAAGTTTTGAGTTCCTTTTGTAGCCTACTGTTCCACATTATTGTGACATGAAAAGAGTAGGTAGTACAATAACAAGGGATACAAGTGGCAGACATGGGCAGTATTTCAATTATATGTATTTAAAATACGTATTTAATTACTTTAGCATATTTTGTAATTTGTATTTTGCAGGATTGGAAAAACTCAAACATAGTTTGTAACAAAATACTTTGAGGGATTGTATTTGAGTATTTCAACTACTTAAATACTTCTCAAATAAGCCAAAATGTCATCACTCAATTAAATATACTACCCACTATAACCATGACAATAGGCAATGCTTATCATAAAGCCAAAGGCCAGAATCTTGGTGAATCTGGTTTTAAGAATAGGCTGGTGCCTGGAGATATCCTCTGGGCAATTTCCTATATTCAACTGTAAAGTTGACCTAAACATTTCATTACCTTTTTGGAAGAAAATCATGAAATGTTTACCCATTATCCATTTTTCTTGCTGTGGTATGCCACATTGTGACCAACTTAAACATGTTAGATCCAACTTTCTTCTATCACGATCCCCTCTGAACATGTGTAAAGTTGAATAAAGTGAAAAGAAAAGTCAACTGTGGGAGCCAAAATGGTCAACTTTATCTCCCTTCTGTAAGGACAACATGGGGTGTAAACCCAATTTGTTTGTTTATGTCAATTTTTGTCACCCTGTAGACAACTTAAAGCCCATTAGAACCCCTTAGAACATGTCAGGAAGTTGAAAGAAATTAAAAAAGTAACTAGGAGCTTGAATTGTCAGGTGTGTTAAGTGCTACAAGACTAAAATTTGAAAACAATACAGATAAAATACTAAGGGAGAATATTAGGACCACGGCCTTTGACCCCATGACCTTGAGTACCTAATAGCTGATGTTCATTCTTACTGCAGGACAGTATTAAAAACTTGGATTTGACATGAGGATTTATGTAAGGAGTAACATCTGCTGAAGTGTCCTGATATGCAGAAATAACGGAGGAGACGGAGACTAAGACCTCCCGGAGTGGAATTCTCTCCCAAGTTAATTAATTCCGTATATTGGAACACCTTATAGGTTGTTATTCTGTTTATCCCCATGTTGCCAGTAGGCATGCATTTATAGCACAACAAGGGAAATGTAGTTCAGTTTAAAAAGAGGCCGACCTGTTCAATTTGTTGTACTACTTTCATTGGTTACGGAAAATGATGGTGGGTAGTTTGCTTTGTTACAGTTGATTCCACTGTTGTGAAGCCTGCTTGTCAGTTCAATCATTGTTTACATTGATATAGTATGGTGATTACATTTTTTACCATCTACTTCATAGGTGCCCCAATGTACAGAATTAATAACCCCCTGCCAGCCAATCAAAAATACTATTTCTTGTCTCTTGGGGATACATTTTCAATAATATGCCTTGTTAGTATACCATGGTTATTGTGTGGGTATTTCCAAATTACTAATTACTTGTATTTTAATTAAATACATTTTTCACATCAGTATTTTGTATTTTATTTTGTTACATTTCATGAGCCAGTATTTGTAATTTGTAACAAAATAGTTTTTGATGTATTTGTGCCCACCTCTGACAAGTGGCTATCAGGAATGTAAAAAGTTTAAAAAACTAAAATACAGATATGAATGTCCTTCTCTGGTGTCTTCCTATGGACCCTTTCAAGAGAGTTCCATTACCAGCATCATAGTTGGCCCCACAAGACTTCCTTTTTAACATTCCATATGTTATCTTAATGCAGAGGAAGTAGATTGGGGCCCAAATAAAACGTTCAAGCATTGTTTTTGTTTTTATTGTTGAAAGGGTCCATACAATGGCTTTCAGGGGTACAAAGATCCTCAATGTTCAACCAATGCCAAGGCCCTGTAAATGGAACTTGAAAATCCTTTGTTCTCTTCCACAATCCCATAATGTTCTCCACCTGTCCAGTACAATCTACAAGGCTAACCTACAGATCCCCTGTATTGATTGAGCCCTGACTCAATACCTGAATCTGTTTAAGGTCTCCTAAGCGGCAGTGGCTCAACCCTGTCAGTGTGTCCTTGAGCAAGACACTTAACCCAAGTGCTCCCGATGAACAGGTTGGCACCTTGAGTGGCAGCCTCCGCCATCAGTGTTTGAATGGGTGAACGTAAGGCAAGAGGCATGACAATGTAAAAGCACTTTGGGTGCTCGCAGGAGTCGAAAAAAATCACTATAAACAGTAAATGCAGTCCATTTACCATTAACATTTCAAAAATGTCTCAACCAAAATCCATTTGCACTGCCTGTAGGCTAGTGGTGAACTTGACAGTCTTGGCAGGCTAAACGGTAACATTTTTTGACCATTTTTCATTTTCTTTGCCTACCAGTTAGACTAACACTACATAAATGAAATTAACAGGTTGAGACAGATTGAGAAATGACCATCACAATTTTGGTTTCAAAACAGTAGCACAGCATAGTCCTTATAAAGCGGCAATTAAGGTTTTTATTTGAAGCAGATCTTATCTTTGCAAAGCTACCAATGTGTGTGTGTGTGTGTGTTTGTGTGTGTGTGTGTGTTTTCAAAAACTACTCATTATCTGTACTGTTTGTATCCTCTTTAGTTTCCCCCTTCATGTCTATGGAATAGGTTCAATCTTGCAAAGCTACCACAAAAGGTAGCCTGTGTGGGTGTACATTTTCAAACATTCTGCTATCTAGCCTATGTTAACTCTAGCTATAGGCTACAGCATAAGGCCTTGTGGTTTCCTCCACCATGTCTGTGGGTGAGCAGGTTCAACAGCTGTCACAAACCAGACGTGAGCCCACTTAATCCCCTCTCTGTTCTCCTCACCGTGCACTTGACCCCACTCCGTTAGCCAGCAAAGCAGCCAGCAACATCTCCAGAATGCTCTGGCCATTCCTTACCACGCTATGACTTTATCAAGGAGACTTCACACCTAGGTGGTTATGCAAAGTTGTGTAACACAATAGACTAAGATCCATGAGAATGCATAATCAACTTTTTTTTTTGGTTAAGGTGTTGCTGGGCAGTGATCTTAAATCTGGTGAAGTAAGGGCTGTTTTGCCCCTTTGGACTACAGTGACGTTCATGAAGTAAATAACGCATAAGTGCATAATCAATTATGGTCGATGTCTTGGATCTAAGTCCCAAGTCCAAAACCAAGCATAATGGACAGGCTATTATCATTAATTCATAGGCCTGTCAAGCACTTTATTTGTAAATACTAAATTGTGTACAAGTGTAAAGACTGGGAAATTAAGTCGTGGAGTGATAACAGAATAGAGAGGCCATTTCTCAGCATAGCTAGTCTTAAAACAACATATTTTTTAAAAGTGACTAAACCTACTGCTCAAATAAATGACATATAGTGAATGAATGCTATGGTGAATAAATTATAGTGAATGAATGAATGCTATAAACAAATAAATGGCAACTGGAATTTCACTCTCCTTTCCTTTCATGTTTGATGACCAGAGGGTGAGATTCACCTTGTGCCAACTACCAGCTCTTTCATTTCCAGTTGTCCTTTCCTGTGCAGTTTTAAATGAGCATTAACAACCAGAAGAAGAAAAAAACTGCACAGCTGGGGGAGTTATCCTTACAAGTAACTCAGCCTTTTTGTTCACCATGTCTCACACTGCTCGATAAAAAAAACCTCAAAGAAAGGAGGAGGAGGCTCCATGGTCCTTCCAACCAAGGGCCTTTCATTAGGGCAATTTGGCTGTTGTCATCAGGCCTGGGTCTGGAAATGGGGTGTCCCACGTGCAACCCTGCCAGCCGCCTCCCTCCCCCCTCTTCCTGTCGCATTAGGCTGACGCTGTTCAGAGCCTGTTCAGCCCCGTCCACCCCTGAGAGGGAGGCCAAATGAAGGGGGCAGCAGCATGGCTAAAACATCCACACACACAGGGCATGTTTGTTTAAACTCCTCATTTTTTGAGGAGGGGGGTTGGAGGTGGGGGGTGTGGAAACTCCCCTAGCCTCTGATTGGTCGACGGAAGATTTCCCGCTTTCGCTCCCTGGAAGGACAGAGGCTCTTTCTGCCCAGTTGTGCTGTTTGCAACAGTGGGAGAGAGAGAGAGAGAGAGAGAGAGAGAGAGAGAGCTGCAGACTTGCACAAGCCCTTTACGTTTCAAACAAACCATGTTGAAATGTCTTACTTCCACACTCCACTTCCACAATTCCATATAATATCACTGCTGCAGATTTCCAACTTGCCATCAGCAACACAGACATGACCTGACAGGTGATTTAAAGCACAAAATGCTGACTTTGCACACAAAGGCTGTGCAGAAAAAGTAAGTGTATTAGATGGAAAAATATATGCTGAAAATTTGTAAGGTGCCAACATGACACTACAAGACAAATGCAGAAACAAATGTGCTTGTAAAGTTTCTCTGTTTTCAGCATATGTTTTTCACTCTAATACACCTACTGTTTACCAAAAGCCAATGTGTTTACACATCACCCTAAACGACATACACACAAGCAACCTAAGAATAAGGTACTGGCGGCCATTTTATCCACCCTGGCCGCCTCCAGAAACAGCAACCAGAGCTGGCAGCGTTACCAAGACAGCTATCATCCACCTGGAACAGTCTATCAGCCTCCGTTGGCCTTGGAGGAATGGGCTGGACCTTTCTGCTGGCTCGGGTGGCAGCCGGTGCCAGAAACTGAACTGGGGGGAGTGCGTGAGTGTGAGCATGAGCATTAGCATGAGCGGAGCTGCAGCCATCCCCTTTCCCAGAGACGCGTGCCAGAAGGAGTAGCTTGCTCTCCAACAGCACAGCCAGCATGGAGCCTGACAGCCCAGGCCAGCGTTGCACTGCATTGCATGGCTTTCACCCCCTTCCACGCGGGGTGTCTCTGAGGCGTTTTGTCAATTATACCGTCATTATTACCCTCACTGTTGCACCAGGCTGATAATTTTACACTGTCTCTGGGCAGTCCTGCTCTGACCTGCTCTGTCCTGTCCAGCACTTACGTGGGACGAGAACTGAAGTGACCACAGGGGAGTCACAGGGGGTTGCAACATGGACAGGGCGCAGCAGAGTGTGGACAGCAGTGCGAACATCAGAGACAAGACAGAAAGTTGTTATTGAGCTTATATCTTGTACAGAACTAAAATAGGCACTGCAGGTGCTTTAGTCAGACATACTGTGACGAAGTCAGTCAGCCATGGAATGACAGGTAAATGGGGAAGAAAGAGCCATTTTAAAGATAATGATGCATGATTAGCTTAGTTCAATATGATATGATTCAAGGGTTGGAACATGATAAACTTGACTGGTCTGCCACTGGCAAAAAGAACTTTCTTGAGGGAGATTGCCAGGAGGAAGAAAGATGGAGAGAGAGCGAGAGAGAGATGATTGCTGAATCCTGTGAGCTTCATTGCTTTGTGATGGCACACTATCCCAGCCCCCGATCACCTCTCCTGCTCGCATTTCACTGGCAGAGTGGAAAACTCAGCTCAGCAAAACGGCCCTCAGAAAGCAGAAAGAAGATCTGGCCAAACTTCCACAAGCTTCTGCAGCACAAAGACTAACTCCTCCTTATGTGTGTGTGTGTGTGTGTGTGTGTGTGTGTGTGTGTGTGTGTGTGTGTGTGTGTGTGTGTGTGTTTAGTGAAGGAGTGAGTGAGAAAAAGAGTGACACGTTGTGAAAGGGGGGATAAAAGAGAGGAGACTTGGAAGTGAATGGAAACAGATACCGTAAAAGAGAGAGAGAGATCAAACTGCTCTACTTATCTGCCTCTACTCTCCATGGAAAAAATCACAGTATCAAAGAGTGGAGAATCTTTTTTGTCAGATGATTATTTACTTTTTATGGTACAGATATGACATGGGTACAAGTAGATAACATCCATGGTGTAGGTTATTCCGAGGTTTCTCACATGTTCTGAGAAGCTGATGGCTTCTTACAGATGCTGGGCCAAATGCAAAATGAAAGACTGTTTTCTCAACAATGTGTGAAATGCCTTAAGCGATGGCCAATAATAACAATAATAATAACCTAATAATACCAATACACTTCTTCCAGCATTTAGTTAAAATATTTCTCTTTCAAATGTTATGGAATAGCAAAGTTCAAAATGGGATGCATATTAAGACACCCCACAACTCAATATCTCTCTACTATTGCTAAACTGTTTCAAAGTACTAGACCATCACTGCTATTCCCCGTTGGCCCATTCCAGTCGCCGGACACTGAAATTGCACAAGCGTCATGCATGTTGGGTGGAGGATGACCTTAGATGATAACATACGATTCAATGTCGTGAAATATATTCTAGGCTACATGTTGAGATTTTATTATTTTGCTGTCTCTCAAACTACCAACACTGAAAAGTAGGATAACCCAGGATATGATCTACTACACGGCCAAGCTCTAATGCAAATGTGAACTGAACACTTTGTTTTCAGAAACAAAAGTTCAACAAAAATATATTACAATAGGCAATTAACATAGTCTGCAGGGATTAGGCTACTACAGGAAAACAGACAGGCCTACACATATGTATTGAAACTATATATTTACATATAGATATAGCATTACAACTATATTTTGTAGTCAAACAAACATTGGGCCCCCTCAAAATGGTTGAAAAATGGGGGTACGCAAATCTAATTCTTCAGCACAGTACCACGGAGCAAAAGCAGAAATGGTACATTTCCCGAAAAAATAAGAATTTACACCGCATCCAACAATTTATGCCACACTCACCTTTCGCAGAGATATCAGCTACGAAGTAATCACTTTGTCACAGTTTCTACATCTGTCACTGGAGTCGGACTCAACACACGGACTGTGTTGCGTGGTCAGTCCTAGGAGATCCTTGTTTTAAAACGCAAAATGCTGCAGAATCAAGACTAACAGATGCTCACCGAAACATCGCCGTCTACACCTTGGCTTAACATTAGAAGGCGATTGTTAAAAAGAACTTCGACTGGCGTAAGCTACAGCTGTTTAGGCTTTGCGACTTTGAGGACGCTAGACCGCTAGATTTTCAGATTGTCTCTGCGTGTATAGGAGTTCACTTCTTTCACTGCAAATGGGATTCAACGTGGCAGCGCCCTCCACTGATAGCAATCCGCAAATCTTTTCCAAAAATGTGTTGACACTCCTGCCAAACTTAAAATGTGGTTTTCATTTAACATTTGGTCTGAAGTTGGGTGATACAGGCCTGTGCAAATGGCCTTCTGGTTGCATTTAGTTTCATATAAGGGATAGGCTATATCAAACGGCCAACCCATTTCTAATTTTCACACTTGGTTCACACTTGGTGTGAAAGGGCCTAACCTTCTTTCCGAATGTAGTCCTGCATATTACAGTAATACGGGCTAAAATTCATAGGCTATAACAAATGCACAGATATGAGACTTATAAATATGGGCAATCAACCTAATAAAGGGAAGAGCATTTAAAGCAGCAGTGAAGAGGTTTGGTAGAAAACGTACTGAAAACGAATGCAAAACCCATACTATCAAACATATTAGGCCGATAAAGGCAAACTCACCCCTTGGCAAGTTGGCAATCTCTTGAAAGCCTTTTAACATTTATGTAAGGGGTCTATACTAGTTGCTTATTTAAAAAAAAAATCATAGCCTACCAATTCTTTTTTAGGCTTTAAAAAGACTCACTGATGACTGAAGACAAAGTACAAAATCATTCATATCTACGTTGTGTTCGTTTCTGACTTTCAGCCCAGCACACACAGCTCCAAGGGTCAAATGGCGATGGTCAGGGAAAACTCGACAGTGGAGCCTGGGCTTCTGCAGATAACATTTGTCACATTGAGGCACTGCAAACTCTGAGATAATAGGGGGCCAATTCTGAAAAGGGCTTCCGTTAAGACTTTTTGACATGTTTTGGTACAAACTGTCACCCTGTTAGTTAGAAGACACCCATAAGTATAGATATTAGGATGGTCAAGCTGATTTTTTTGTGTGTGACTTGTACAAGCAATTCAGGCCATTTTTTTGCCAAAATTGCTTGTACAAGTCACACACACAACCACCCTAATATCTTACCTATGGGTGTCTTAACTAAAAACATAGGGTGACAGCTTGTACCAAAACATGTCCGCAAAAGTCTTAATGGAAGCCCTTTTCAGAATTGGCCCCCTGACTATTAATCTGTTGTGTGATTATGTGATTCACTCCTTTATAAAGTTTTGTTCAGACTGTTGACACCTGCTGTGATCATCTTCTCTGGATCTGCTGCCTCATGCCAAATCACTCTGTGCTGACACAACAGTGCCCTTTGTGGTGTGATACTCTTGTGGTATTTATTGATGATTATTTTTTAATGATCATGCTTATTGGATTATATTGCACATTTGCCCAAAATTACAGTAGGTAACATGGAAGAAAATGGAAGCACTTTGGGGAAAAAATCCGCTTTTACCACTTAGTGTTAAAATGGACAAAAAACATTTTCTAAGCTCACAACCTGGCTAGAACACATGTTGAAGGGTTAAATGTTAAAGGTATACTATGCAGGTTTGGGTATTGTAGGAGTGTACAGCTCCCTCTAGAGTCGGGATGTATTTATATGTTACTCTGCTATTGTAAATAGCAAACTTCTCGCGACTTATCCCCCCTGTACACAATGCAAATGCTTTTGTTGTGGAGGTGAAGGATTAACAGGCAAAAGATTAACTATCTCCAAAGAGCTATATCTACTGACAAGATAATGTTTCACGATTCTCGCAAGGTTTGGCGGGGCGCCGCTCTTGAAAGTTGGTTTGGCTGCATGTTGCATGGCTTGTTTTCTCGGTAGAGACTCGTTACGTCTATGCTGTATAGCTATGCTAGGTGAACGATTACAAGTTCGTTTACCATCAAATTGGCTTCATAAAGGTGAAAATCTTGCATAGTGTGCCTTTAATACTGGATAGGTTGTATGCTTGTACCAAAAAGTGTCCGACAAAGTTTTATTATCAGTTTTGGCCTCCTGACTATAAACTGAATTGCTCTTTAAAGGGACACCAGGCAAGCCTGATGCTTTTTCGCCACTTAAGCTCCCCTAGCGCCTGTAATGTGTCGATATCGCAGGCGAGCCCTCGCCGGTCTGAAGCTCTTTTCCTTTTCTTTGCATCTTCCGTCAAAGGATTTTCGCTGCTTCTTCGCCGCTCTGCCATTATACACACGCTTGCAACAATCGCTACGCTTTAGTTAGCCTGCCTCTGTGCTGGGGATGCAGGATGTAAACTGATCCTGCTTCTCGCAATGTCTGAGACTTTGTGAGACTGAAGGTCGGCGGGTCGGATACACCGAACTTGCAAGTGGGATATTCTTCCTACAGGCAGTAGGGGCGGGCGAGAGAGTCTTCATTCACCCTGTAATGAGTCATTTAACCATATACCGACATACGAAGATGATTAATTAACACAAAAATGTTGCCTGGTGTCCCTTTAAATCCATGACAAATGTAATGCACACACTGGACATCGGGGTCCGCTATTTTTCTTTCTGTATTCTGTATAACTGTACTAGAAATGTAGCCTGGAAAATCCAGACCCTGATAATCTAGAAAGATTAAGGGTCTGGCAAATAGCAATGTAATGGCCCAACTTGAGGGGCGGCAACAAGCATGCATTTAAAAATCTCACTGCACGCAATTGGATAACGCTAGACCATGTTTACTTTGAATGATTTTGGACTTCGACGCAATGGGATAACACCAATGTGTACTGTCCTCCAACGTTACAGCGCTGTCTTCATCAGTTCAGCTGGTTCCCAGGAATGTTGGGGAAAAAGTAACGTGCATCATTGCTCTTTGCCAGAGTGTCTTGCAGAGACAATTCCATTGTGCTCTCGCGAGAACTCTGGATTTCCAGGAACTAGAAATGTAGCTATGATGTTTTTCAATTCCATTGTAAATCTGTGTTTTAAATCACTGCAGTATGCTAATGTCTTGGAAATAAGGTGACCTGTGTCCACTCCTACTGCTTCTACTCCATTACGTCTATTTTCACTGATGGATGCTGCTGCAATCTTTCCACCTGACCTGATGGGAAAAATGCGGCCCGTGTTGTGCGGCCACATGGAAAGTCGGAAAGAGTTTCAAAACCCAATGTGGCCCTTGTTTGCCCAGTCCTTACTTAAAGAAACCCTTGCTTGCTTACAATTGCTCATTCAACGGTTACTTACAATTTTAACTCTGCACAAGAATGAACCTAATGGACCTTGTGAACCAGCTGAAATAAAAATGAATGCCAGCAGAGTTTCCTGCGTCATTGCTCTGCTTATACCTGCATATAACCTTGAGCACTGAATTATGTGTTGTATGAATGCTTATGATGTCTGTGTGAATGAACCTGTTTGCTTCTGAATCTCTTCTCCTTTGGTGTCTGTCTGCCCCTCGTCCTCTCCTGTTCTAGCTGGGTCACCCTTCAGGGCTCACCACCTTCACATCAGCTACAGGTAGTGAGCAGCACACAGACGCATGATACAGGTTCAGTCTGAAAAGTTACCACTTTATTCAATGAGCAACAGTTTAAGTATTGAGAGAAAGTGGAATATAACATTATGTCCAATATTCCAATATGTGGTTTAATGTTCTGCATTATGTCCAATATTTCAATATGTGGTTTAATGTTCTGCATTTCTGCATTTCTGCATTAGTGGGTCACTTTGATACTAAAAGTATGATTCTATGTAATGACTGTATGATATCTGTACTGTCCCTGTGTATATCTGTGTGTGACTTTATTTAGAGATAAGCGGGAATATTATGACTTTGCAGTGTTTTACTGTTCTGCATGGCTGCGTCAGTAGCTATCTGCTCCGGATTGCCAGGTTGCCACTAATCAGGGTCTGATTCAGTGTAGTCCATGTGAGATGGGATGACCAACGCCATCTCCCGTCAGCCTGGAAGGATACTTAAACCCTAACTATTTCCTTGTCTATAGAGCAGCTGATGGATCTTTAGGTGAAGTCATGCTGTCTCTCCCTTGATGTGCATCATTGTAAATAAACTCTGTTCCTGATTTTTCATACTATTGGTCTGACTGGGTCTCTATTAAATCTATGGTATCAAAATTACCATCAGTTTATGGAGGTTCTACCGAGATATATAAGGCTTATATTGATCTATTCAATTAAGGATTGTTCTTTTTACCAAACTTACTGTGTGTGATCCCTCAGCCCGCTGGAAAGACGCGCTCTCGGTAAGTAGTACGTTTTGTTCCTTTAAAGTGCTACAGTCCCTGGCTGGACAACAAGGGAGATTCAGTTGAGCAAGATTACTGTCCACGTTGGGTGGTACGCTACAGCAACGCTGGTCGGTCAGCTGTAAGCTATCAAGGCCCTTGACAGAATTGGGCATTTTGCCCCCGAAACAAGGAACAGATTGTGTGCGCACACAAAACCGGTCTAAGTCAACGAATCTCCTGAGAGTTACAGATGATTTGAGTACGGGTCTGGGCGAGAGATCACATTCACTGGGTTTGCTTAATTGGACAATCTGTCAAATTTTGAGACCAGTCACTTTAAGATAACCAATCAGGAACATGAGTCAGTTTTTGTCTCAACATGACAGTATGTCTATGTATATTTCTGACCTATGGGTTATATGTATGTGTTGCTTTGCAATTGTCTGCTAAAGGTCCTCTCTGATACTAACATGTCTGAGTGTCAACCTGTCCCTGCTTGAACTACTATTTAGCATAGTTTGTTCGGAGCTGCAAAGCTATTTGAATCTAAGAAAACTTCCGCCTCATCTGCGCTGTTAAGGGAAAGTTAATTTACTTGGCAGCTTTGTCTGTCTGTGGCAGCCACATATGGTCAGCAGCATTAGTTGGGCCAAATTAAGATAAAGGTGGGGACGCCTATTCAAAACATCCCAGTGCTGCTAACATTGTGTGTCAGCCAATCAAATATACCACAAAATAATTAGGAGAAAGAATGTGTCTAAAACTATAGGCTACATGTTATGTGTTGTATATGTTGCAACTAAAGACTGAGTCCGTTTTGTCTTTGTCTTCTCTCCTGTCAGTCAACATGAGGCCTGAGTGAGAGTGTGTGTGTGTGTGTGTGTGTGTGTTGGCCAGCTAATATGCATGAAGGTCACATATCTGAAAGTGCTCATTGGTAGGGGAAGTTATTTGTGATGATCTAAAGTGTATATTTACACGGTTAGCCTCAAATTACATTGATTTAATCAATGAGTAAAATGTCAGAGTAGCAACCTCCTACATCATCCTCCAGTGTTTTATATACATTTTGATATCTGATATTTCCACCTAGGAATATCTGTTTTAACTAAATTTATTGAAGCTTTGCAGAGAAAATGAAATGCTGTGTGCTGTGCTATAAAGAGTGTTGGATGCCTGGACCAAAGCATCAAGGCCATCCTTGCTCTCCCCAATCCTCTACAAGTCACAGGAGCACATATGCGAGATGATGGGTATGTTAATTATATCAGATTACATATCCCAGTTTTGGTTTAGATTTTCCAGTTGTAAATTTAATGAAGGCCCCATAGAAAGTATGACCATTTTGCTTAAATACAGGCTAATTGTTTCTCCAAGCTTCCTGCTCCCCATGTTAATAGAACCTGACCCAAGTCATCCTGTTCCACGTGTAGGCCGCAAACACTGGAAGTCATGCGGACGCTATGTTCCTGCTTCAAGGTAGACACAGATGTGTTTTGACTGTTGATTGGCTAGGTGTGTAGGCCTTGAGCCCTGCCAGGTCCTGCTTTGAGTGAGGCCACCATACACTATGGTGAGCGACTGGCTGAATGGGCGACAGTGGAAGACATACAGGTTCTGAGGGCAGAGAAGGTTCTGGATAAATGAGGGGCACAAGTGGCAGAACTTTTAGCTTGGACATATGTAAGCATTGCTCCACAATCTCATGCTTCTGGCAGTGACAACACTGACAAGAGTTGAATCATATCGGTTAAATTCATACATGGGGGCCAGTTTAGCAAAGTTGTAATCTTACCAACAGCAGTGAATTTATCAAATTGTTGATATTCTGACGCACTTAGCTCTAGGACACAGTGTTATAGGCGACAACATTTTAGCTAAGGGAATAATCTTGCAGCCTTGCTGCAGATCATAAGGGGGAGTCTGATTAAGAGTAGTCCGATAACATAGACAGCTAGCTCTTGCAGTGTATCAAGTTATGATTAAAAATAGCTTTTTCTTTCATGGAGGATGAGAGGTTGTTGATGTTGACTTCACTACACTGAACTAATATTGAACTAATAGGTTCATATGTTTATTAACAACACACCCACTGCAGTTGTTATATTGGTATTATTATTTTATTCTCTTCATTGACAGGGAAAAGGTTTTACAACTGTTTTACAGCTATGCAAACCAGTGTCAAGATGATAATGTGGTATGATGACATACATACTCAACCATATTGTTTACAATTATTTTGGATACAGCAATGCAATAAAATAAAATAAAATACAACTTTCATTTGTTTCAGATGTTCAGAATAAAGTGCTAACCAAATTCTTTAAAACATTCCTTTAGGCCTGCTTTAAACAATGTGGAAAAAGGTTAAGATAATTTAGCTTTGCTATTTTTCATGACTTATGAAGAAATCAGTTAAATCTAGTCATGTACCTGCTTATTTGGATCTGACTAACTTTAATGAAACAAGTGTATAATCATTTATATTTTGTGCATTTCTCAGTGGCAGCATTTGATGAAATGTTCCAGCCATAAAGGCTGAAAAAGGGGGACTGAGAGAAAGTGGAATAGAACATTATGTCCAATATTCCAATATGTGGTTTAATGTTCTGCATTTCTCATTAGTGGGTCACTTTGATACTAAAAGTATGATTCTATGTAATGACTGTATGATATCTGTGTGTGACTTTATTTAGAGATAAGCGGGAATATTATGACTTTGCAGTGTTTTACTGTTCTGCATGGCTGCGTCAGTAGCTATCTGCTCTGGATTGCCAGGTTGCCACTAATCAGGGTCTGATTCAGTGTAGTCCATGTGAGATGGGATGACCAACGCCATCTCCCGTCAGCCTGGAAGGATACTTAAACCCTAACTATTTCCTTGTCTATAGAGCAGCTGATGGATCTTTAGGTGAAGTCATGCTGTCTCTCCCTTGATGTGCATCATTGTAAATAAACTCTGTTCCTGATTTTTCATACTATTGGTCTGACTGGGTCTCTATTAAATCTATGGTATCAAAATTACCATCAGTATGCTTCATTGACTCTGCTAAAGTCAGAAAAAACAGATTCAATTTAACACTTAGAATAATCCAAATAGACCCCCAAGTCCCAGGCTTAAACATCTCTACTAACCTGTCAATTTATTTTATTTCAATCAAGTCCATACCTATTATGAGGAGCTTTTTACATATTTCAGTGATTTTATTTGAAAAAAAAAAAAAAAAAAAAAACTTGCAATTTTCAAAATGGCATCATCACAACATGACAATATAAGAAAACACCTTACAAGCTTCAACAGAAAGTAATATGTTTGCAAGAACTGAAAACATTTGAAACCACTTCACACTCTGAATTCACTCTGAGACAAACCACGTGTTATGTCATCAGAACGATCAGAACACCACTTTTCGAATATAAATAGCCCATTACCGTTCCTCATTGCACCTGTTAGTAGTGATATGAATATGAGCTACTTCAGTTCATCTTATTAATGCCACAGAACACATGAACACTGACCTGTAGGAAAAATTTAGATCTACTGAGAGGATGGGGAGGTTCACACACTCGAAGACAATAATTAGAGATACCCACAGACAACAATGTTTTTGTTTGCAGAAGGGTATCTGGCACCATTTGGTTGTGGAGGCATGGACTCATGTTTTGACGGGTCAGTGGATATAGTGACAGAAAGGAAAAACATCCAATGTGTCTCTAATGTCTCTCTGAATGGGGACCGGTAGGTAGACAAAGCAAGGGCAACATCAAACTAATTGGACGCAACAAACAGTGCAGCCGTAGTCAGCGGCGTACATCCACACATTATATAACTGTCAGTTTTACTGATGTGTATTGTCCCTCAGAACAGTCTGCATAAGTAGCATGTTGGCCCACAATTGCTATTGGTCATTAAGTCTGTTGTCTTGCCATGTTTACCTAAAGCCCTTGACCACTGATAAGAAACTAGTCCCAGATGCATGTGTCATACCTGTCAGAACTTCCCACATGGTATGGAAAAAAACATATATGATACCTGAATAACAACTCTGTGGTAAAGAGCTTGCGTATATACAACCCCAAATCAGAAAAAGTTGGGACATTGTGTAGAATGTGAATAAAAACAGAATGTAATAATCTGCAAATTTCTTAAACTCATATTTAGTTGCAAAACAGACACAGACAACATATCAAATGTTGAAAATTAAAAATTTCACTATTTCATGGAAAATATATGTTAATTTTGAATTTGATACCAGCAACATGTTTCAAAAAAAGTTGGGACGGGGTTAACAAAATGCTGGAAAAGTTGTGTAATGATAAAGAAAACAAAAGGAGGAATGTTTCACAACTAATTAGGGTAAGTGGCAACACGATTGGGTATGAAAAAGAGCATCCCAGAGAGGCAGGGTCTCTTAGAAGTAAAGGGGTATTCATTACTCTCTGTAAACCTGTGTGCACAAATGATGAAACATTTGATAATGTAATTTTACTGCTTCTTAACATGAAATAATGAAGTATTTGGGGAGTTCATCATCTACAGGACATAATATTATTAAGACATTCAGAGAATCCAGAAAAATCTTTGCAAACAAGGGAAAGAGCTGAAAAACCAAATTGGATGGCTGTGGTCTTTTGGACCTCAGATGGCACTGCATCAAAACCAGACCTGTTTCCAGATCTGTCATTGTATGGGCTCAGGAAAACCTCTGATAACCATTGTCTACTCTGTGTGCACAGTTTGATACTCTATTCAAAAACTGCAGCCAAAATTTTATTAAGACATTATACAGAAAATACTGGGTCTGAGCTTGTTTAAAATGAACTCAGGCACCATGGAAAAATGGCCTGTGGTTAAACCTGTGGTTATGTCTTTTCCAGAGAAAATCTTCAATATATCAAGAAAACCATACCAAAATGAATTCTGCACATATTTAAACAATATTTCTCCATAGATCAAGAGTCCAGGTGCTAAAATGGCCTGTCTGCAGTCCAGATTTGTCAAATTATGTGCATCATGGAATGGAAAACATTACTAAGGCTATATTTAGACGGAAACGATCTGAAGAGAAAATGCAAAAGTAGCAGACTTTTGCGATTTTACCTTTTAGACGGTAACACAACAGTGGAGCGTTTTTAAGATTTCCACTCTGGAGGGTGGTTTCTCTTTTTTGTGTTTTTAAGTCCCAAAAACGCTGTCGGCGTCTAAACAAAACAAATCTGATAAAATATTTTGTTGTTTTCACCCATGAGCGTTGTTGTATAAACAGGGCATAAGAATACCCCATACTGTTGAGCAACTGAAATCATATATCGGGGAGTAATGGGACAACATTTCATTATCAAAACTGTAGCAACTGGTCTCCTCGGTTCCTAAACATTTACAGAATTTTCTTAAATGAAGAGGTGAAACAGCACAGTGGTAAAAATTCCCTGTCCCAACTTTTTTTCAAACATGTTGCTGGCATTAAATTAAAAATGAACATGTATTTTCCATGAAATAGTACAAATTTGATATGTAGTCCTTTTTTGCTGCTAAATATGGGTTTACGAGACTTGTACATTATCACATTCTGTTTTTATTTGCATTTTACACAACGTCTCAACTTTTTCTGATTTGGAGTTGTAGATTGCATGAACATAATGCACTTCAGCATGCAAGGCTGATCATATACAGTATACTGTACTACTGTTTGTAGCGTACTCCTTTTCTGTGTTATGAAAGGGATAGTAATTTTGTATGTTAAATCACTGTAACGATCACATTACTACTTATACAAATATGAATTTTACAGACTGTGGATAATGCATGGGTTACATTGACAATCTGTATGCTTATAAACAGTCTTTAAACCACAACACATTTGTTTCACAGTCCCTTGAGCCAAGTAGCAACAGAAAAAAAGTTATATTTTTTGATAACGTGGTACATTTTGCTCTGGTGCGTAGGCAAACAATGGCCAACTTCGTCAGAGAACCGATCTATTCATGCACCTGAGTCTGCCATGTGCCCTTCAACTTAGATGAGTAGGAGTTAAAAATGTAGTGAATCCTGTAGAGAAACTTTTGGCATTGATGCAAAGCATGCCCAGTCTAAAATCTATTCAGTGTGGTCCTTGAAGCTTCTTAAAGCTGCGTAATTAATTTGGAGTTTATGCCTCCTGCTTGGAGAGTAGCAGCCAGATGCAATTGAATTAAGGCCACAGCACAGACAAACTCACACACAATGCAGACGCTGTAATCAGTTTTTATACACCCCTCAAGCTGCCTGATAATGATTGTATAAGTCACCATTTAATCCCCATTGAAGACAGGGCTATGAAGGTGGCAACAAAGACTGGGTCTGTTGGGCCTTCATGCTGAAAGCATCTGAAGTCCCAAATCTGAAAATCTTGCATAGTGTGCCTTTAAAGATGCAGTCTGGGTTCTGGACAAAGATTGTTGATATCGTTGATATTAGGTGCGTTGGATCAGATTCACGGACCCCATCTTTACCAATAAATGTCTGTGACCCTCTCAGACAAGAGACAATGCCGGGCTTCATATATTCAATTTTAATTCAATTTCTATTGTGCCATTAACAATAAACATGGCCTCAAGAGCTACAGCGGGGGAAATAAGTATTGAAAGTGTCAAAAATCTGTGCAAATTAATATTAGTTAGTACATATTGATGAGCTAAAGGTTTTTTGTGACAAAGGTGTCATATAAGAAACATTTCATGATGGGTAAAAGCAAAGAGCGCTTCCATTATTGTTGCAAAACATATTAATTGTATTGGTTACAGATGCATTTCAATAAACAGCATTGGGGCCATTATTTGCAAGTGGAAGAAACATCACTCCATCATCAATCGGCCATGCACAGGATCTCCTCGCAAGATTTCTGACCAGGGAGACAGAAGGATAGTCAGAAGAGTAGCCCAAGAGCCAAGAACCACTCGGAGAAAGCTCCAGAAAGACTTGGAGGCAGCAGGTACAATTGTTACAGAGAAAATCATAGGTCACTCCACCGCCATGGCCTCTATGCACGCTCACCCTGCATGACTCCATTACTAAGGAAAAACATGTTGAAGCTTGTTTAAAGTTTGCTCCACAACATTTGGACAAGCTTATGAAAAACTGAGAGGATGTAGCATGGTCAGACAAGAGCAAAATTGAAATTTTTGGATGCCATATTACACACCATGTTTGGAGGAGAAATGGCACTGTACACCCTAAAAAATACCATACCAACAATGATGTTTGGAGGTGGAGGCATCATGGTTTGGGGCTGTTTTTCATCTCATGGTATTGGCAGACTTCATACAGTTGAAGGAATGATGAATGGAGTAATTTTTTTCCGGGAGAATCTTGCCATCCACCAGGATGATGAGGATGAGACGAAGCTAGACCTTCCAGCAGGACAATGATCCAAAGCATAATGCAAAGGAAACTCTCAATTGGTTTCAGAAAGAAGAAATCAAGGCCCTGACTTAAATCCAATTGAGCAGTTCTGGAAGTTACATAAAGATCAGGATTCACAAGAGGGACCCCTGGAATCTTCAAGATTTAAAGACTATCTGTTTAAAAGAGTGGGCCAAAATCACACCTGAATACGGCGGCTGATTAGTTTCATCATACAGGAAATGTCTTGAAGCTGTCATTACAAATAAAGGCTTTTTCCACAAAGTATTTAAGAAATTTCAGTAGGTGCTCAATACTTTTTTCCTGTGTCATTCCACTTTATTACACATAAATCTTTTTTTTTAAATGGGTGGATTACCTGAGTTAATACTAATATCTGGTGAAAACGTCACTGGAAGTATACTTACTGAAGAAAAATGTTGACGCGTTCAATACTCCCACGCTGTATATCCCCTAGAGGAAGCACAGGATCCTGTGAAAAGGAGACCTCTCCTTTCACCTAAATATGTTTTTTTTTTTAAACTGTTAGAAGACTGCCTTGTGCAACTACTCACATGCACTCACCTTTTACTTGTCATTTTACGTGTAATTTTGTTGTTGGGTATGTCTACAGTATGTCTTGTGTATCTATGTGTCCTGATCAAAGGGAAGATTTTAACAGACATTGGTACAGACCATCAATCACCCCTCTAAGTTGGTTTAGCCCGAGTCCTGATTGGATAATTGGCTGGCCTACTTAGACAGGCTCATTTCACACACAAGAGCGTCTTGTGAGAGAGTCTAAGGAGAGGTGCTGTGTGAGAAGTCTGGACTATACAGAGTTTAGACCTGTGACTGCTATTGCTTAAGAAACCGGTTGGTTAATTTTGTTTTGTTTTGTCGTCAAGCCTTTTTGTTTGCTATTTGTTTGCACTGTTTTCGCACTGTAAATAAATCTGCACTCTCCACCAAAATCCACGTTTGCTTGCTGTGTCTTCACCCCATCATCACTTCACCTCAGTGAGTCCTAGCCGCTCATCCTGCGTGTGGGTATGGACCGCAAGGACCGTGGTTTTCACAGATCCCTTTTCAACAAGAAGAAACCTTGAGCAGAACCCAACTCCGAGCCAGAGAGTCCAGCCTGCTAGAGGGTGAGAAAAAGAGATGGAGGCGGAGATGAGGGAGGGAAGTGAGAAAGAAAAGCAACAGGAAGACGACTCAGTTCCTAACAAGCAGGTGCCTCAGACAGATGGCATATTGGCACGCATGGGGTAGTTACGCAGACATACTGTACTTTTTAATTTTTTAGACACTTTTATCCAAAGTGACTTCCACTTATCACAAGGGCCAGTCTCCTCAGACAAACTTGGGGTTAGGTGCTTTGCTCAAGGGCACTGTGGTGGTGGTTGGAAACTGAGCCCACAATTGTTTGCCTACTGCATGCTAGCCCAGCTCTTCAGCCACTATGCTACCACATGCAACAGGCTCACACACAGACTGCAGAGTTTCCCAGTACGGGGTCTCAACAGTGGGCTTGTGCTCTGTGTTGCCCAGATATCAGCTAAAGTTAGCATGCAAAACAGCTAGCACCATCTCAGCCATCTCTCTCTTCATGCCACTGGGCACCATACTGCATGTGGTAATGTATCAAAAAAATATATATATATATATATATATATATATATATATATAGCAAAGCAAGTGGATTGAAGAGTGCCTTGTGACTGAGTTTAAGAAAACTCAATGCAGAACTACAGAACTCCACACAGACTCCAGAGGCCAGAGCAGGGTCCTCATCCCTCCCCATTAAAAAGACATATCTCACCACAAATCATCTGTCCTCTTCTTGAGTGGTCAGGGCGGGGGGGGGCTGCAGTCCTGTCATCATAAGCTTGCCCCAGGGTCTTCTCGGTGGCGGTGGTGCTGTAGTGTGGTTGTATCAGCATGGGAGCGGGGAGGAAGATCCAGGACAGACGTACTGCAATTGAGAACCCTGTAAAATACAAAGGTCTTAAACAGAGCAATCATTCTGATTTGATGAATGAGCTATGATTTAGAAATTCACACTGTGGTTCACAATTTAATTGGTCAGTAAGCACATGTTTATGTAATATTATGTCAACGTTACTTATGATACAAGATGCCCTTTCACGGTGGACACCATTCTGTCTGTCTGAGGAGGCCATGTTGAGGGTAAAGGAGGTTACGGTGTGTGAGTGTGGACAGGATTAGATGGAGCCTGATGCAATGATTATCACACAGGACTTGTGAAGCAAAAACAAATTAATGTTCACCATGACAACGGATTAACACTCCAAGCAGTTAATTAAATTTTCAATTATCCACAAAAATAGACAAATGCATTGCTTCACCTAGAGCTTTCTCTAGCAGTAGTTACAACAGTTCAAGCTTAAACAGTAGTGGTACAGTAACTTCAAATGAAATTATTTAAAAAGTAAACAAGGAGGCAATCCTGTGTGAAAAATGAAAAAGCCTTTATTAAACACATTTTTTATTCCTTTTCTTTACACTTACAAAGGTGAAACACTTAGGTGTCTCCAAGATCAACCACAACAGATCCCTAGGTTGTTGTTAGACTGGAGTTTCCTTTTAAGAGACGTGCTAGGAACAGATGCTAGTACACGTGGGTTTCTGCTCCCTTGCTAGCACACGCACCCCCTATACCGAGGTGCTGCAAGTAGGGAGTTCGAGCCCAGGAAGATGTAAGACTGGGCCACACCGTTTGTCCAACCAGTTGTCACACAAAACTCTATACAGTTAGCACAGCATCGGTCTTTTGTGGCCATACCATTCACACATTTCATGTCGTTTTTTTACACGATATGCAGTCAGTGAACACATTTCCACAATGCTTACATTTTCTTAACAGACAAGCTATACCTCCCAACAAAATTATGGATTGTTTTTGCAGTATTTACGAATGTTAACACACAACATCCCACAATAGCAAAAACAATATTCCAAATAGATACAGTATAAAATCCTCTGCTTCTGAAATTATATCAGTTCAAAAACAATATATCTCAGCTGATAATAAACAAACAATTGAATAATTGACACACAATTGATTTATGTTGGGTAAATTGGGCCAACCACAGCTGATTCCAGTCTGGCTTAGACTCAGTGGCAGGGGTTATTTTTTTCTATTACATTGACACGTATACAGTAAAAGGGAGGAGGGACTTTTTTAGAAACAGGAAAAATGTTTTGAGAAACAGAAACAGATAAAAAAAGTAAAAAAAAAAAATCAAGTTTTTTTTGCAAACAAGTTTTTTTTACTCTATGTGCAAGCTTTCGGGTCAGATGACCTTCTTCAGGCAGAGTAAAACACATTAAGTGAAACAGTGCATGAGGTTACATATAATCATTGATTCATGACACCTGTGTAAGTTTCAGTGCATTCTAGGAATTGTAGTCTTTTACAGAGTCATGACATCCAAAAAAGCATCATGGGAAATGCAGTCCATAGATAGACGATGAAGCTTATCTAAAAACAGGAAACAAGAAACAAATCAATGCAATGTGCACATCAGACTTCAGCCGTCATAAAAACAAAGCATAAAAAACATTTCATTGTTTATAGGAATACACTCATATCAAAATCCTCATTTAGACCCAAAGGTTGTAATGTCTCCAAAGTATGGATCCAAAAAAGCTCTCGTTGGCAGAGCTTTCTGTCAACATCACCCCCTCTATGTAAAAATACTTGCTCTATACCTTGGAATCTAAGGGATGAAATAGGATGTGAACAATCATTAAAATGGCAAGCGACTGGATAATTTTCATCTCTCCGTCTAATTGAACTTTTGTGTTCACTTATTCTTTGTTTAAGTGGGCGGGTAGTTTTACCAATGTACATTTTATCGCATGGACGGAACTCCCTTGATTTTAAATGTCTTTCCAGTTAGAGGATGTTTAAATTAATGTTTTCTCTGAATTATGACATTGGGCACAATTCCCGCAGGGATAGTTCCTAGGTTTGACTGGGGCTAGTAGTGCCTGTTTAGGGGGAGGCAAAATAGAGGCTTTAACAAGTTTGTTGCGTAGGTTAGGGCCTCTTTTATGAACAAAAAGAGGTGGATACTGAAAGTTTTTGGACAGGGCTGGATCTGTGGCCAGTGGTTTTTCTGAGACAGGGGCCACATCATACACTGAGGGGCCAAGAACCGGTCAACATCCATACACAGAAAATCCCTTGTTCAGTAAGGCAGAGGCACGTAGTCTACGTGATATGCAGGACTATACGCAGTATACCCAAAGTCCTATTAGGCAAGTCCCTCCACTCAACGGCCATATTGAAACGCTTTTTGGGCACTCATCGGGCATCCTATTCTGTAGAAATGTATGCGGCGTTAAGGCTTCACGACACCAATCTTGCTCCAGCGGCAAGTTCACAACACACCATATGATTGTCTCAATGTATTCACATCACACCACATGATTGGCTCAATGTATTCACATGTCGATGTTTTGCCGAGGAAGGGGTGGGATATGTGTAGACAGCGTTACAAACTAGCCCCTATGCATTTCTATGGAGGATTTTTTGAGTGCTGTGTCTCCTCATTAGAAGTCTCTGGTATACCCACTTAAAAAGCATCACCATCTCAGTATACCCACTTAAAACAGACAAGGATAGGTATTAATATTTGGGGTTGATCACAGTATACCCACTACAGCTAACTAGACTACACCACAGCAGTATGGTGCATACATTTCACCAGTGTTACCTTGTTCAAATACTTGAATGCTAAATGCTAAAAAACAAAAAAGCCAATACAATTCTTAACAATCTCCCCATTTATTTATAGTGTGCATTGAAAACACAATATAAATCTGAAAATATAACAGACACTTCAGTGGAAATACATTGATATTTTAAACAGAAATCATACATCATAATACACACATTTTTCGTTCAATAAAACAAGTTTTAAAACAATAGAAAAAAGGGGGGTCCAAGGCACCCTTCTTCAAAAATATAAAAAGCTTCATTTAACTGGCTAATTCATCATAGAAAGTTTAAAAACATAAGGAGAAGCAACCCACGCGTAACGGCACAAGCTGCCTTCTTCAGGGTGTGCTTCACAGACAAACAATTTCCCCTTTTGTAGGCTAATTGGAAACACCTGAGTTATATGGTGAATTACCACATGAAACATGCCAGAACAGTCCACTAGGTGGCTGGCTATAAATGTTCACATACAAAAAAGACAAAAAATGAAGACAAAAAATAATCCACTAGGTGGCTATACATCGTAAATATAAGCCTCCAGAGAGAGTACAAGGTATAGAGAAAGACTATTACCAGTTAAGCCTAAGCAAATACATACAGAGAAAAGATGATCACAAAAAAGGACTGAAATCTATTTCTTCATTCAACCCAGGGTAAACTGTGGCCTGTAGATTGTATATGTAGAATGTTTCTCTTTGTAAAAGTAATTTTAATCGGTCACCACCCCGAATGTTCTTTTTAATAGTTTCTAAACCCTCTACCATAAGGCCTTCTGGATTGCAGTTGTGCACATTTTGGAAGTGTTTTGCCATAGGGTAATCCAAATGAGCTTTTCTAATGGCGTTTTTGTGCTCACATACTCTTTTGTCTTTAAGGCATCTCTTGGTTCGACCAATGTAAAAGCATCCACATTTGCATGATAGCCTATATACCACAAACGTAGTATTGCAATTAATGAATGTTTTTATATTATGCGTCTTGTTTGTCTTGAAATCACAGAATTGTTTGCATTTTTTAATGTTGGAACAATGATTGCAAGATCCACATCTGTAGGTACCTTTTAACTGTCTATGAAGCCAAGTAACCTGTTTTTTAGCAGGGAAATGACTTGGTACTAGCCTATCACGTAGTGTGGGAGCCCTCCTAAAGCTGATTACTGGTGGTGCAGAAAACACTTCTCTGAGTACCAGGTCACTCTCGATGAGATTCCAATTTGAGTGTATTATCCTTTTTATAGGATTAGCTAAAGAGCTGTATTTTGTAACAAAATAAGCCTGTTTTTTTTTCTTCAGAGGACCGCCTTTTCTTTTTCTGGAGTAGCTCTGATCTAGGAATGGACTGAGCTTTCCTATAGGCATTTTGTATAGTTTCTGTGTGGTAGCCCCTTTGTGAAAATCGGTTAGACATTATCTTAGCTTGCACTTCATATTCGTTATCAGTATCACAAATTCGTCTAAGACGTTGGAACTGGCCAAAAGGTATATTATTTTTAAGCCAATTTGGATGGAAGCTATCTGCTTTCAACGTGGTGTTCCTATCTGTAGTTTTACGATATACAGTAGTATGGAGCTTACCATCATTACCACTAGAAATGGTTAAATCTAAAAAATTGATAGTAGTTTTGGAATATTCCATGCACAATTTTACATTCCTGTTATTGTTGTTCAGATGATCATAAAACAGCAACAGTTCTTCATAAGAACCACCCCATATCAAAAAATATCATCAATATACCTCCCCCACCATTTTATCTTGTCACTGTATTCGTTTGAATAGACAAAATCCCTCTCCCATAAACCTAAAAACAGGTTAGCATAGTTAGGGGCAAAGCACGCACCCATTGCTGTACCCCGAACCTGAATGTACAAAAGGTCTTGGAAAAGGAAAACATTGTTTTTTAATGTCCATTTGGTGAGCTGGATAATAAATTCAGAGGGAGGCAAAGAGTCTGTAGGCCTATTCTTCAGAAAATGCTGTAGGGCTTTCAGTCCATCGTCATGAGCAATATTAGTGTAAAGAGACTCCACATCTAACGTGACTAAAAAACAGTTGTCTGGGACATTCAAATCACTTAAAACCTTCAACACATGAGTAGTATCTTGTATGAAGGAAGTAAGCTGTTGAGCCAGCGGCTTAATGTGAAAGTCTATGAATTGCGAAGCTGGCTCTGTAAGAGATCCATTGGACGATATGATAGGTCTGCCAGGAGGAGATACAAGGGACTTATGAACCTTAGGGAGCATATAGAAGGTGGGTATTCTCGGATGTTGACATAAAAGGAAACTATGTTCCTGTTTTGAAATCCACCCAATGTCCTTAGCTCTGAGCAACAGTTCTTTCAGGCTCTCTTTTGTGTTGTCAATTGGATTGGTTTTTGTCTTTTTTTTGTATGTGAACATTTATAGCCAGCCACCTAGTGGAGTGTTCTGGCATGTTTCATGTGGTAATTCACCATATCACTCAGGTGTTTCCAATTAGCCTACAAAAGGGGAAATTGTTTGTCTGTGAAGCACACCCTGAAGAAGGTACGCGTGGGTTGCTTCTCCTTATGTTTTTAAACTTTCTATGATGAATTAGCTAGTTAAATAAAGCTTTTTATATTTTTGAAGAAGAGTGCCTTGGACCCCCTTTTTTCTATTTACTATTGGATTCCCGAACCCAAAGAGCACCTTTAAATTTCTGATTGGAACTTCCTGAGCACCCTGGACTTTTTTGTCTTTTCAAGACAAAAACTACGGAAGGGGTAGCACACTAAACACTAAAGATGGAATATTCCTACCATTTGAAGTCTTTGTATCAGAAGTCATTGAGTGGCCTCTTCCTATTTCCGTGCTGCATCTTATGGAATACCAGTTTAGGAGAGGCTTGCACAGAACCATCTGCTCTAGAATGGGAAATGACTGGAGAGAACAAAATGAAACAAGTTTGAGTAACTTAATTGTTATTAACTTTCATAACCCACTGTCAACCTGGCGTTTCTAAAATGAATGACAAAATATGCTCACTATAGTGGCAATAGGAAATAGCATCATACCATTAGGAGCAGCTATGCTTGGTGACTGGTGGTTCTGAAGACTGTGGGTTGAAGTCACCAGCTCCTGCGCCATCCCAGTCTGTAGGTGAAACACAAACATGTTTCACAAAATCCATGCTTGTATTCAGCATGTCGTCTGGCAACTGTAAAACCATTTATTATTATTTTTTAAATCGTATAAAGCTTGAGTGAATAGAGTAGAAAATGTAACCAATTTATCTGAATGAAACTCTCCTTGTCCTAACACTTTGAGACAGAATTCATGCGAAGCCCATGAATCAAACACTCAGAATAGTGGTTAATAACTTTGCAATGATAGCTACAAAAACGTAGCGTTAGCTATTAGGCATGTATTCTCATGTTCATGATGTCTGCAGGTAACTCACTTATTTCTGAGATTTTATTGATAACACCAGTAGAATCCTTAACATAAGAAGGAAGTTTGCTGACATATGGCTTGATGTAATAATCAACAAAATTGGACACGGGTTCTAACAGAGAGTCATTGCTAGCCACAATAGGTCTTCCCTTTGGATTAACCAGGCTTTTATGAATTTTTGGAAGCATGTAAAACATAGGGGTCACAGGGTGTTTACAATTCAAAAAGCAATGTTCATCATGATTATTAGGAGTTACCTGCAGACATCTTATTAGTAACATTGGATGTGGAAAGCCTACAGTATATACAAATATATCCCATGAAAGGGGACTAGATGCCTTGGGTTTTTATCTTCAAGATCGTACAGACCTCCCTCCAAGTTCATTTATTATTGAATTGGCCTCCCTAGTCCTTCAGTTAAATTATTTTTCATTCATAGGGGAATTCTACCTACAACTGAAGAGAACATCTATGGGCTCTACATATGCCCCAGACTATGCAAATCTGTATGTTGGATTTTTCGAGCAGAAATTTGTCTATAATCCAGATATCAACCCTTATAGTGAAAAAATCCTCAAATGGTACAGATACCTAGATGATGTTTTTTGCCTATTTCAAAGTACAAGCGAAGAATTAGGGCCATTTGTTTCATTTTTGAATGGTTGTAATTCTGATTTGAAGTTTACTTTGGAATATGACTCATTAAGAGTTTCTTTTCTAGACATGTGGATTGAGCTAAGTAATGGTAGCCTTACTACTACACTGTATAAAAAAGAAACTGACCGCAATACCTTCCTTTTAGCTACGAGTGCCCACCCCAGAGCCTTAAAAAATGGCCTACCAAAAAGTCAATTTTACAGGTTGCGCCGACTATGCTACTCTGATGAAGATTTTAAAGAGAAAGCAGTAGAAATGAAACAGCGCTTCCTAGAAAGAGGCTATACAGCTCAGTGTGTTGATGAAGCGTACAGTATGATGTTGCACTCTCTAAGTCTAGAGCTGACCTTTTGAAAAAAAGTATCAAAAAGGAAAGGCACTTTTCAGTTTCTTGTATCACTACCTATACTCCTCAGGCTCACATCATTAAAAAAAAACATTCAAAAACATTGGCACATTTTAGCCACAGATCCAGCCCTGTCCAAAAACTTTCAGGATCCACCTCTTTTTGTTCATAAAAGAGGCCCTAACCTACGCAACAAACTTGTTAAAGCCTCTATTTTGCCTCCCCCTAAACAGGCACTACTAGCCCCAGTCAAACCTGGAAACTATCCCTGCGGGAATTGAGCCCAATGTCATAATTCAGAGAAAACAAATTCATTTAAACATCCTCTAACTGGAAAGACATTTAAAATCAAGGGAGTTATTACATGTAATACAAAAAATTTAATTTATTTGTTAAAATGTCCATGCGATAAAATGTACATTGGTAAAACTACCCGTCCACTTAAACAAAGAATAAGTGAACACAAAAGTTCAATTAGACGGAGAGATGAAAATTATCCAGTCGCTTGCCATTTTAATGATTGTTCACATCCTATTTCCTCCCTTAGATTCCAAGGTATAGAGCAAGTATTTTTACATAGAGGGGGTGATGTTGACAGAAAGCTCTGCCAACGAGAGCTTTTTTGGATCCATACTTTGAAATGTTTTTTATGCTTTGTTTTTATGACGGCTGAAGTCTGATGTGCACATTGCATTGATTTGTTTCTTGTTTCCTGTTTTTAGATAAGCTTCATCATCTATCTATGGACTGCATTTCCCATGATGCTTTTTTGGATGTCATGACTCTGTAAAAGACTACAATTCCTAGAATGCACTGAAACTTACACAGGTGTCATGAATCAATGATTATATGTAACCTCATGCACTGTTTCACTTAATGTGTTTTTACTCTGCCTGAAGAAGGTCATCTGACCGAAAGCTTGCACATAGAGTAAAAAAACTTGTTTGCAAAGACTTGAGTGTGCGGATTTTTCTTTACTTTTCATTGAGAAACAGAAACAGAAAAAGACAAACACTGTAATGTCTGGATGAGGAAGAGTAAGAGCAAGGGGCCCAGGGAGAAGAGCAGGCCCAGTGAGAGATGCAGTGAGAGATGCAGGAGCAGTGAGAGGTGCAGGGCCAGGGAAAAGAGCAGGCCCAAGGAGAGGGCAAGGTAGAGGTGTAAGAATGTGTGGTGGAGGCATTCCAAAGGTTGCAAGTGATGAAATTCGTGCCACTATCATTGACCATGTAATCAGTGCGATGTTGATGAAAACATGTGGCCTAACCCTGAAGATCCTGAAGATCGCAGAGATTAGATACAGTAATTTTGTGCTTTTTTTAGTCCCCCCCCCCCCTTTTTTTTTTTTTTTTATCTTCAGAATGCTCTTGTGTGTTTCATGGATATTTTGTTGTTCAATGTAAGCAATACTGTAAAACTTTTTCTGTTCTATCATACTGTAAACAGTATTTCTACTGTACCTCCTGTAGTAAACAGTAAAGGAAAAAATAAACTGATTTGCTTTTTACTGGAATGATTTTGAATGTGAACATAATATGTGGACATACAGTTCCCAACCAATTCATTTAGTGTAAAAATTGCATGCAAATACCTGTACTGAAACATAAAAGTCTATGCAGTTTTTGTAATGTCAACAATAGCCAATATTTTGAAACCTGGTTTACTTTGATTGAATGCATGTACCTTGTGAAGTGAAAACAAGTGTCATTCTTTGACAGAATAATTTCATTTTGAGTCAGATTTCCAGTGTTTTGGTAAAGTTAGTGTGTGCAGAGAAATATGTGTTAGTAATATATTTAACAAATTGTGTTTTTGAGAAAAAAAAATTATCCATTTGGCCAATTGTGTTTTCTAAGTGTGAGTCTGTGTTAAGAGTTTAGAAAAGGGTACTTATGGGTAGTATGGGTAAGTGCTTGTTAGCGATTGAAAAAAACTGTAATGTTCCATAGCATAGCTCACCCCTTCAAAAAAATACATAACATCTAATCAGTAAAATGACCACCTGGAGAGGATAATGGACCATGGAACATAAGATAAACAGGAGCGTGGTGTGTCTGTGTGTGTGTGTGAGGGGTGAGGTGGGGGTGTTGATGGTGGAGATGAGCCTGCTAGAGTCATTTGATGGTGGAAGTGTTGCAGGGGTTAGATGCGTGCATCAGCATGGGTCATCGGGGAGAGAGAGACATGCCTGGAATCTGGAGATGATAGAAGTGTGTTTGGCCATCCCGTAAAACACAAATTGTGTGTGTGCGTGTGTGTGTGTGAGAAAGAGAGAGAGAGAGAGAGAGATTTAGTGAGGCTTGATATGCATCACGCAGATATGTGTTCCTGTTGTGTGGGCCTCTGCATGTGCATCATAATAAGGGTGACTCAAGGAATACAAATCAGGAATTTAAAGAGCAATTAAACAGCACAACATGGGTGGAGAAGGAGAACAAGGAGACCAAGATAATGGAGTGGAGGAAGCTTCTGTGCATACATGTTCATGATAAGCAGAAAAAAGAGAGAGAATGTATAAGCTTCCACAAAGTACACACACAAGTCTCATATTTGGGACGGTCCCTCTAATGACTCTAATTTAAAAACTATAATACGAAGTGCACTGCACAAAAAATTTGCACTGCCATTCAAGAGAAAAGCAACTGCAGATTTGTTTAGCCTGGTAAAACAATATCCCAGTAAGTCAACAAGTGAGCTCCACAAAAACACACAGTCAGCTAAGGAGCCTCGACACCCAGACACAGAGTAATGCACATGGATTTGTGTTTATTAGTCTCCTGCATTCCTGAGTCTTTTTTATGCCTTATAGGGCTTTCTAGCAAAGGACACAAAGAAGGCACATGAAAACAACATGTGCACAGATCCATACCCACTCCCACATGTGTGTTGCATGTGTGGGGAAATGCATCTCTGAATGCATGCCTGGTTTTTCTCAGGACAGTAACACTTTTTACATGATCAGCTTGATCTGCAGTTTGACATTATGAAATGTTTTGCTGCTATTTTTTTTCTCCTTTGGCATTTAGACACACACACACACACACAGTGAGAGAGAGAGAGAGAGAGAGAGTGCCTGTGTGTATAAATTCAATAACCCCCCTGTGTGTAAAGTACACATGCTCAAGAAGATGGTTAACTGACCTCATATTCCAAATTTTTGCAAAACCAAACCATCTCTGTGCTAAGACACGGTCATGAGAGCAATGCACACATCCAAGAGCATGATGGATCTGGAAAGAATCTGTGGACAACAGGCTGCCTCCAAGTATCTTTGGCCATCCCATAAATCATTCAGTCAGAAAGAATCCATGCGCACCCACCAAATATGCATAAGACACCAGGATCCCATAAATTCCAGCCATTTTTTTTTTTTACATTTCTGTTTGTTTAGTAGTTGTTCTATAATTATTGTTCAAATTATCATTTGCCATCCTTTCCTTTTTAATTATCCTTGCATAAGACTATAGGCAGTAGGGATGCACATTGACATACACTTTGTTCACAGATGTAGCAAAAAGAAAGAAACGGTGGCTTGGCTAACAAATCATACAGATGTAATGCATGGGATCCTGGGATTTCCACTGCCTGCCAAGGTCCACACATGTCCTAATACACTGGATTTTCACAGAGAGAAATCAGCCATTTTTATCACCCTGGTGGGATTTAATGCATCCAAATTGCACCAATTTCCATTTTATGTTTTGAATTTGCTACATCATGATTACCACCATTTTGAGTCTCCTGGGCAGGTGAGTGAATTCACTGTACCATTGACATTCTGGTGACCAGTTCTCCATGTGAGGTGTGTGCGCTATGTATATTCACAGCCAGTGGGCTTTCTGTCTGGGAGTACTGTATGACTAACTGTCCTCCACAGTTTGGACTAAAACTACTGCACCACTATCTAAAGGCATTTGGAAAAACTTCAAAATATTTGCAATATTGAACTAACAATCTGTGTAAAAATAAGTACATCTTTTGAAGTGTCATGTAACTTTTGTAAGGATATCAAAATCCAACCGTGGTGAAACAAAAAAATAGAACAATACAAAGAGTTAGTGTGATTGAATTTACAGGTTTTTTTCAATCGCTAACAAGCGCTTACACATACTTCAGATACTTTTTCTAAACTCTTAACACAGACTCACACCTACAATACACAATTGGCCAAATGGATAATTTTCTTCTCATAAACACATTTTGTTAAATATATACTAACTCTTCATTTCAAAACAGAATACATCTTTCTCTGCACACACTAACTTTACCAAAACACAAAGAATAACACTTGTTTTCACTTCAAGGTACATGCAGTCAATCAAAGTACTGATGCATGCAGGTTTCAAAATACTGGCTATTGTTGATATCACAAAAACTGCATAGACTTTTATGTTTCAGTTGTACAGGTCTTTGCATGCAAAACATGCTATCCACCGTTTTTACACTAAATTTCTTGGTTGGGAACTGTATGTCCACATGTAATGTTCACATTCAAAAGCATTCCAGTAAAAAGCAAATAAGTTTTTTTCCCTTTACTGTTTACTACAGGAGGTACAGTAGAAATACTGTTTTACAGTATTGCTTACAGTAAACAAAATATCCGTGAAACACACAAGAGCATTCTGAACAAACAACAACAGCAAAAAGCCCAGATAAAAGGGGGCTAAAAAAAGCACAAAATTACTGAATCTAATCTCTGCGATCTTCAGAGTTAGGCCACATGTTTTCATCAACATCACATCTGATATTATCCAAGGCAATGCACCTGGGATAAAACCATTTGGTAGCAGAGGTTTTAATACTGTATCTAAGGTTTGGGATACTGTGTTTGCTATTGTGGGATGTTGTGTGTTAACATTTGTAAATACTACAAAAACAATCCATAGTTTTGTTGGGAGGTATAGCTTGTCTGTTAAGAAAATGTAAGCATTGTGGAAATGTGTTCACTGACTGCATATTGTGTGAAAACGACATTAAATGTGTGAATGGTATGGCCACAAAAGACAGATGCTGTGCTAATTGTGTTTAGAGTTTTGAAAATGTGACAACTGGTTAGACAAACGCTTGTTAGCTGAAAAAACTGTAACCAAACAAGCAACACAACCCAAGATAAACACTTGAGAAAATTCATGAGCAAAAGAAAAACCTAAGAAAACAATTGACATGTCAAGAATGACTTTATAGTCTCAAACTGACTAAAAAATAAAAGGGTGAGTTTGTGTGAAGTAATGTGAAATTGTAAAATGGAGGAATGGCAATAGCATCCTTTTGGTCAAACTAATCCAAAAAATACACAAGTGCTGAATGCAAAAAGGCAGTAGTGTGACCCAGCCGTGGCATTTTACTTAAAAGGTTTACATTAGCAGCTTGGACTGAATCAGCAGAAAAACACAAATGGAAAGCATATTAACACATCAACAGATTTCACAGCCAACAACCGCAGATACTGGACTGTGCTGCCCTCTGGTGGCTGAAGTGTGATCCTACAGAAAAAATAGTCATCACTGTTCATTTTATTATTCTGAACAGGACAAACCCATTTGGTTTAACTACATCATGCTTAGTCAATACCTTCCTACTTAAACAGTAAAGTATCTACACATCTAGCAAAGGGGTAAAATAGACTAGAGCAGCAAGTATGAACACATATATGTAAATAACCATACGACTAATATGGTATCCCTCTACCTCCTATGTAAAAATAAATACGGGTCCTCAAATGATATGTATAAGTCAGATTTTAACATAAAACATTTTCCACAGCATATGAAGTGGACTGGTGGTTGGTATACACATATTATGCTGTAACCAAGACAACAGCCATTGTCCATTATCCATTGATGTTGTTGCCATAAATTTAAAACCAGGAACAACTATTTAGTGTTCACAAAAGACCTGCATGTTGTATCATTGATCATGTGATGTGCAGGTCTACAGGGTCTAAATGTCAAAACATAACTTTGAGTAACTCATCGTCAATGTCTTAATCATCGTTTTACTGCAGTTTTATACATGGGGTCTCACCAGGGCTAGAGTCTTATTCCAGAATGTCTGAGTAGCCACAGGATGCCATCCAGAAGGCCTGATAATGTCTCTGCAACTGTGTCCTGTACCTGAGAGGAAAAAAAAAATGTTCTCAAAATAAAAAATCCATTAGGGCAAAAATGTCATCACATACCGTATGTTCCTGTGCTAGTGGATATGCCAGTCAAGCAAAACAAGCGTGTTACTCCAATTTGAAACCTTGACATAATTTTTTTTGTTTTTTCTTAATGATTTTACTTTACTAATTATTAAAACTCCATAACATCTTAATTTTGTCAATTTGTTTTCAAAATGGGAGTCTCTCTATGCTAAAATTATATGCACACTATATCTGACTGCTGCATTGTAGTTCTTAAAACATCAACAGTCCTGAACATAGTCCTTGGACAAACACATGGAAGAGTAAGATCTCCTCACCATCCAGGGGTTTGGCAGGAGACTGAGCTTCAGCCACTGGGCTGCTTTTAGGCAGGGGACACGAGGACACTCGGGGCCCTCGTGGGCCGTGCAGGACAACACCAGGAGGGGCCGCGAGGAAGGGCCCCACACGGGCTCCAACATGGCCCTGATCTGGGCAAACTCCCTCTCCTTTGCTTCGTCAGACTCTTATGCACACAAAAACACACACACACACACACATACACAGACACACACAAAAAGAACATTGTAATCATCCACATGTAATGCATGACTTGTAACACAAAAGCAGAATTGTAAAAGTGGAAGTATGGCGTAACTGAGAGTGTGTGTCAGGTTTATGAGATGCAAAGAATGACACACACCTGCTGGTGTTCACACCCAGGTGTCTGTTTTGACTCTAAAGAGATTAAGATCTCATGGCACAAAAACAAAATCCTCTATAATCACACACATAGCATAACATTAGTGTGTTGCGGCCTCCGTCATACCTTTTCCTCGTTCTGCATTTGTCACAAAGATGAATCCATCAACAGCTCGGCACACTTCCTGCACGTTGGGAGCGAGGTGGAACGTTGGCCTCCCAGAATCCTCATCCTCCCTCTGGGTAAACAATCTACTGTGAACATCCACATTCTCCAGCCGAGCTCGCTCTCTCTCTGTCCTGTAAAGAAGACCATTATCAGAGATACAACCCACAGGAAGGTACCAATCTCCCTATAAAATATGGATCCCTCCCTTCCTCCGTCCTCCTCTTGCTTTCCACCTTTCCCTATTGTAGATTTACTCAAATGTTACTGTAGATTGTATTCAAATGTTATTCATATGTTATTATTATGTCAGTATCATGCAGGAGTCAACCATCAAATCAACAACCTCTCACCTGTTAGTTGAATAAAGTGTCAATATGTTGAACTTGTGCTGGTCACTGTACATAAAACTAATTCCTGATCCAATGCCTGAATAGAAATCATGAAAAGTTTCTGTAAAGTCTCTCATCAATGTCAAATCTAAAATCATCTGTTCAGTTTGTCCGTTTATTCCACATTTACAATGGGCACAATGGCCCATTGTAAATACTGGGTGACACACTCATAAATAGAAATAACCAATAGAAAATACAGTATTTTGTGCTGGCGGGTCATTCCACGTCAGTTCAACCAGGGCCCACGCACTTAGGTCTCAAAAAATTCTGAAAAAATTACCAGGTGTACCTATGTTACCCAGGAGACACACTGTAAAATTACTCTTATGTAAGATCAATACCTTCCATGATACAGCCAGTTTTACAGGGGGAGGGGGTGTAGATTTTGTCCAGCCTCGTTTTTTTGTCAAAGTTCACAAGCCCACAGCGCAAGAACTAAACCATGTAGGAGGCTCAAATTTTGCATGGTGGTACATAAATAGAAATAGTATGTAGCAAAATCGTCACGTTTGGTCTGGATAATCCTGCATGGTCATAGCTGTCCCTCAAAGTTGATACAAGTTTTATTGGAGTTTTTGGCTGGGCTCTGTTTAAGCCTTCAGAAGACATATTTGTACTCAACATAGGCTCTTGATTTATTTTCCTTACTGAGATAAGTAGAAACACTCTCACAAAAAGCAATGAACAGAAAATAAATCCCTTCAGGGTCTGAACAGCAGACCTCACAAGTCTATAAATAATTTTGGTTATCATTTTCAGAGCACCCAAACACCTTGTGGGAATATACAAAGATTTTTTAAATATGTTTTTTTCATGGGCAAAATGCCCCATTGACATCAATATGTTTTATATAGAGTCACCACACTGCCACCTGTGGTTGTATAGAGTAACCTGTGGTAGCTCTATACAAAACATATTGATGTCAATGGTGCATTTTGCCCATGTTTAGGGTGGAAAGTGAAAAAGAAAGATTTGCATAAGACAAGTCAAATTGGTGTTTTTAAAAAGAAAAGATGAGAATAAAGAAAAAAATTGAAAATAAAGAAAGAAATATTTTAAAAAACTTTTTATATTCCCACAAGGTGTTTAAGTGCTCTGAAAATGAGAACCAAAATGATTTTTTAGACTTCTAAGGTCTGCTGTTCAGACCCTGAAGGAATTTATTTTCTGTTCATTGTTTTTTGTGAGAGTGTTTCTACTTATCTCAGTAAGGAAAATAAATCAAGAGCCTATGTTGAGTACAAATATGTCTTCTGAAGGCTTAAACAGAGCCCAGCCAAAAACTCCAATAAAATTTGTATCAACTTTGAGGGACAGCTATGACCATGCAGGATTTTCCAGACCAAACGTGACGATTTTGCTACATACTATTCCTATTTATGTACCACCATGCAAATTTTGAGCCTCCTACATGGTTTAGTTCTTGCACTGTGGGCTTGTGAACTTTGACAAAAAAAAGAGGCTGGACAAAATCGACACCCCCTCCCCCTGTACACCTGGTTATTTTTTCAGAATTTTTTGAGACCTAAGTGCGTGGGCCCTGGTTGAATTGACGTGGAATGACCCTGGCACTTCTGTGCAGACATGGCAAGACAAAGACATACTGACCATTTATCTGTCTTTGGGTTACGCCCGTGACTGGTAGGATGTTTGGGGAATTCAGCATGGTTGTCACTAAAGACACCTCTAGTTTCTCCAGCCCGGGTCCAAACATGGCAAAGCGTGGTTCCGCCGTCACCACCATGGACTTCAGGAAGGATGTCACTGCCTCATAGGCTGGCCTTGACTGATGCCACAGGCCGCAGCATGCTGGACAAGCCTTGAGGTAACTGTGTAAAAGGAGAACAGTTGTTTAAGGGTCAATGAGGACAAGAGCCAAATCAACTTGCCAATGCTATACATATTTATGGGAGATGCGGTGTGTTTGTTTTGAAAAATACACACGTGCATGCAGTGTGTTTGTTTCTGTAAACACACATGCACAACCAAATACGACTGAACACTTGAACAAGACATTTTTAAGACGTCTATGTGTAAATGTGTTAAATTTCCTTGCCTTGCTCATCAACTCATCAACTAATGAACATAATCATGACTGGACATTAGTGACTTACTCTGCCATAAAATCTCGGCTTTCTGACTCAGAGCTCTCTGACAGAGCTCTCTCTAGACTCTCCATGTCAGGCATTGAAAGGTGATCAATTGATGACCAAAGAGGCATATCTCGCAACAAGAAATATTTCCAAAGAGAAGGATCTTGAATCAGTGCTCGCCAATACCGACTGGTGCCTCCCAGTCTGCACAGATCTTGCGGAGACAGGAATGTAATGATGAGGAACTGCATTTCCACCTAAAAGACAACAGTGTTGTTATTCTCCTGACAACAAAGTTACAAGAGTCAAACACAGTTAAAATTAAGTTTAAATGTCGCTCTTGTTGATAGAAATGTAACGCTGAGATACAATGGTAAAAAAAACACGTTTATATTTACCG
Organism: Alosa alosa; assembly: GCF_017589495.1. Classification (NCBI taxonomy): domain Eukaryota; kingdom Metazoa; phylum Chordata; class Actinopteri; order Clupeiformes; family Clupeidae; genus Alosa; species Alosa alosa. Next base: position 6,934,083 of record NC_063212.1, read on the forward strand.
GCAAGGTGTCAAACCCGCTCAAACCCCCTCCTCCAGTACCGTCAGTAGCAACATAAGGTTCGTTCTTGGAACGCTTCACTCCAAAGAGTCTGTCTTTAATATTTCTGAAGTGCCCTATGACCAGAGATTCATTTCTAAGATTTATTGTTGCCATGAGAGGTAGCTGTCATCCAACAAACTGAGAGCCAGAGTTACGAGAAATTAAGCGGAACTCAAATCAAAATCTTACGCTAACAGTGAAAAGTTCCACGTCTTCGTCAAACTAGCACTGCATTGTGGTTAATGTAGTCGTGCTGGTCATGATGATAATCTCTTCGAGGGTAGCATTGCTCCGCAAGAACTACGCACAAAGTCTTCAGAAAAAAATAAATGATGATGCAAATTTAAGAAGATTCGGTACATTTCTTATGATTTTTCTTAACTTTCCTCTGCTTCTTCCTAAGGCAAAGAAAGAAATGAGATTCTTGAAAACAAAGTTTTAGTATATTTTCAAAATGTAGCCTAGGCCTACAGAAGCGTAGGCCTATTGCTGCCACACTAAAATAAATAAAAAGGCTCAGTATTTAATTAAAAGTTTCTTGTTATAACAATATCTTTTTCATGTTTTAACAAGATATTTATCACGTTATTACATGAAATTATCACGTTATTTCACGATACTTGATATTTTCACGTTAACGTGAAAATATCATGTTATTTCAAGATATCACGTTATTCAAGATAATGAAACTAAACGAAACGAGAGGCAAGAATAGGATATGCTCGTTTACACGACTCAATCAAATTCTATTTTAAGCTCGCAAGACATTCTCGTTATTGAACACGGTGGAGGATATTTGATATAGCCTATGCAAACACCCAAGCATTGTCCAGAATAGTCTGCACCTGTGTGCAGTAGGCTAGCGGAGTGCCGGGAGAGTCGGGAGGATTCCCGGTGGGGCCGGGCTGATTACTGTAGTGTGATCTCAAAAAGCGCATGCTATTGCTGATTGAATATTTTCTTTGCTGTGCTCTCCAGCAGCCTGCACTGTGCGACTGCAGCGATCACTTCTCACTCCCCGCATCCCTTCCCCACAGCCTTAGAAATGACTGCGATGACCTGCAGGCTACCGAGCCAGAGCTCTCTATAGGCCTAGGCCTACATTCACCCACATTGCGTGAAGATTCCAGGGCTGCCAACTTTTCAAAAAACCTTGGAGTGAGATTTGGTGGGGCCAACCAAAATTTTGCTGCGGTAATTTTGGTTTGGCTCATTCAGCATTATATCGTACAGTAAAAAAAAAAAACGTACATCAGTGGTTCTCAGGTGTAGGGACCAGGCATGAACGGATTATGAACTTTCGGGCCCCTGGGCCCACATGTATTAAGGGCTCCCCACTAATTGTCGCATATGTGGAAGGGGGGTTTGGTTTGGGCATAAGACAAGTCAAATTGGTGTTTTTAAAAAGAAAAGATGAGAATAAAGAAAAAAATTGAAAATAAAGAAAGAAATATTTTAAAAAACTTTTTATATTCATATGTCCACTTATATCCATATGTGGAAGGGGGGTTTGGGGGTCCTCCCCCAGAATTTTTTTTATTTGTTTGATGTGATTTCCTGTATTCTGGTGCATTTTGGTAGCTTAGAAATCTAGACACACCCTAGCGGCAGCAAATTACATTTGCTTCCAGGACTAGTCTAGCAACTCTCCTTTGGCTTGTGAGCTCGAAAAATTAAACTTCTATCAGGCCAATCAAATCATCTATAGAGTCGTTAGGGGGGCATAACATAATGATTGATGACAGAGTTGCAACGGTTTGGCTTGAATTCCCTGCTACTTGAAAACAAAGAAGATGGATATTGCTGTTGGCCAACAGTGTGACACGAGTTAAGCTTGTTTTGAGATGGCAAAAGTTTGAACTAGCCAACTAGTTCACTGGTGGGAAAACGCATGGGACTCAGTGCTGTCCTATTGCGCAAAGGGAATTTGAAAGACAACCGATTATCCCTACTCGGACTGAGCACTGCGAATCTGTGAGTGCCCAGACCCTACATTTTAATGTGGGTCTGTCTCGGCCAGGCTAGCATTTTGGGGATGGCCAATAGTAAATTCAATCAGATTCATAGCCTACATCCTGATGTGTTGATATTGAGGCAATGATTCCATGCAAAGGTTTTGGGCTTCAGGGCCCCCAGACACCTTGGGCCCTGGGTCTGGGCCCGGAAGGCCCGTGCAGTAATCATCCCCGGGACCAGGGTCCCAGAGTTAAATGAACATTGGTATCAAAGGGATCTAGCCTACTACTAGGACCATGGGCGTCGGATGCATTGTGAAAGTGGGTGGGACATTTCAGAGGGGGGGTATGGTGGTCCTCCCTCAGAAAATGTTTTTTGACTAGATGCAATTTCCCTGAATTCATCTTCGATACATTTTAACAGGTTATTTAGATACTTCTATATAACAAAAAATAAAGCCAGCCTACTTAAATTAATAAAAAAAGTAAATCATGCATAATTTAAAAATAACTCAATAGGGCTACTTGGCTAATGCAATAAGGTTCCCATTACAGCAACGCAGACGCTCAATGAAAGCGATGGTTTGTTTGAAATCCCACACTCTTTCAACTACATGGAACGTAATAGTGATCATCAAATACCTCCCTAGATTTCAGTGCCCATCAGTCCCAACATTTAACAATATAATCAAACAGTCCAAAAGTAAATTAAATATCAAACTAAACCGTGAATCCAATGAAAATGACAATGAAGCACTAAACAGATGCTGAAAACAGCACTGGTATTTCGCACGGCAAAAGTGAGGGGGTCCAAACTAACCATTTTAAAAAGTGGGTGGGTGTTTTGTAAGAATTTAAGAAATGTTTGTATACTTCAAAATAAATTCAGAAGTCAGACTTGCTTATTTTATGGAAATATTTGTGCTGTAGCCTAAGCTATTTTGCACTTCAGAATTATAACCATGCACACACAGGTGGAATAGTTATGGTGATATTGCAATATGTTCACAACCACAAAAACATATGCTACATTTCACAGTTCAGAAATGTTCAAAAATGTGTGTACATTTCAGCACTCCATGAAATTATGCAGAAGTGGTCACCTGTGTTATTCAGCTAGTTTATTTAAGATAATATATTGGTCATTGTAATGGCCATAGCCTATAGCCTACATGCTATTCCTTTTTCAGGATGTACCCATATCTGCATGATGTGAATGTTTGCATATGGCTTATGTCAGGCTTTATATCAATATTTGTGTCTCGTTATTTGATTTTCTTTTTTGCATGTCACTAGGAAGCATGCCAATATAAATATAGTCATTTATCTGTAATGGGATTGGCTGGAACCTGACAATATAAGAACCATAGTGGGATAATTTATGGCTGAGCAATTTACACAAATGTATGTAGGCCTACTGACAAATAGTTTACATTAGAATACATTATAATTTCGCCCCAATGAGGCTATGTAGAAATGTGTTGCAATTTCAAAACCGGATTAGGCCTACTCAGGAACCACTTATTGCACAGAGGCATGCTTTATATCATTGTATTCGGTACGGTTTGCTGTTTATTGTGATATTGGGTTTGCCACGTGTTGTGTGAAGGGTTAGTGAAATATTAAACCGAGAGTAATGGGTGTGCATTGTGTGCAAAATGCAAATATGATTAGCCTAAATTGCACGTCGGTTCAATGTTAATTTTCTCGCGAACCATTTATCACAGCAACTTGGCGCTAATATCATTGGGAAGCTTAGATTCCGCACGTTCACCTGATGTGTGATATCATATGTATAGGTTTAGTTTAGTTGAACCTCATCTGCCAGGTATTTGACCTAGGCTTACCAGGTTGACACTTCAGCGTGAAAAATAGCCTACTCAATAATACTCAAAGCATAGGCCTACCTGAAGCCGGGCAAATGCGGGGGGAATGCGCCTGGGACAGCTTCTGAAGTAGCATCGCAAATGAGAGAAAATTTAGAAAATTCCACAGACAGGGGGTGCTCTTGAACCCTCTCACCGTCTCTGAAAGCAGAGGCTCAACAGGTAGATCTAAACTCATTTTTCAGGCATCTGACCGACCGGGTTGACACTTCAGCGTAAGAAATCGGGGGTGTGGCGTGTGAGTGTGTGAAACTAATCAAATGCGTGTGTCTCACGGCCAATGCGTGAGAGTTGGCACCAAAATCCCTTTTTATCAAAGCCCTTTCTCCCTCTTGCGTCAAGTTAGCGAAAGTTTTATTTATCGTGTTGAAGAAGATAAAGCAGAACTATCAGGCTGTGTGAGCCATATAGCCTAGTCTATGGTGTGAGTAGGCTATCCTTCACAGAACCTCTCTATCCGCCTCCTTTTCAGCAGCTCTCTGCCGATACACACACATCCCTCTTCGCTGCTCTTCAGTCAGCTGGGAATTGACCACACACACACATGCACAAAAACAATCACTCATCAAGCAGCACTGTGTAATAGCAGTCAGGGTGCAAGTTCATAGACACAACTAGTTATATATATTTCACTAACGTGAAAATATCATTATCATGAAATAACGTGATAATTTCATGTAATAACGTGATACATATCTTGTTAAAACGTAAAAAAGATATTGTTAGGCCTATAACAAGAAACTTTTCACGTAATTACATAATACTGAGCCTTTTTATTTATTTTAGTGTGGCAGCAATCCGCTTCCGTAGCCTACTATAGGCCTATTCTTTTCTTCGCAACTTCAATTTAATCCAGCATAGCGTGCGGTGACCATACATTTTGGTAGGGCAGAAAGCCTTTTCTGACTTTTTTTAATAGCCTATCATTTTGGGCTACATAAAATTACATATTTTACAGGACTTTGTTGTATGCTTATCTCATCTCACAGTCAGAAATTTAAGTGGATTAAAATTGTAGATCAGTAGGCTAACCCATCAGTTAAGTTTGCACCGTTCTCATCAAAGATTCTAGAGCGGAGCATCTTTGGTTCTCATCACGTTAAACCAGCGAAGCGTAAACAAAACTATTTTTTGTGTTCTGTCTGGCCTGCTAACTATCTAATATATTTAAGTAGTTGGGTTTTATAACTGCAACTCAACACAGTTGGGTGTTATGGACAAGTGTCTGACCACTCGCTGTAGAACTAGGCTATATTATAGGATATATAGCTCATTCTGAATGCAGCAGCCTATGCCATACCTTTGAACACCTTTGCCTTCTCGTTTTTGCGCTGTCAAAAGATGCTATTAAATCCACTAGAAGCTAGCTATATACTAAACCAAGGAAGACACCAGGGTTAGCTAACGTATCTTCTAATTTCAACCTCTCAAATTTTTTATTTTTTTTTTTTTTTTTTTATTTTTTTAACAGAAACTCAATACGGTTAACATGTGCAACAATATAGCCTACTCGCCATTTCTGCATCTTGAAATTAAACGATAGGCTTACTGGCGGATTAATTTGAGCAGTTCTAGAATGACCATGGGGCAGACTACTTTACGACCATACAGGTTGCAATCCTTATTGAAGCCGCCAGGGTTTTATTCGATGAATATATTGAGGAATGTGATCGTCGAGGTCCCCTGCCCCAACATTGCATGACACATTAAACTCAAAGAGAATCGCCACCATCATCCAAAAGTTGATGTCAATAGACCAAAAATATTTGGAAAGCCTACAGAAACTATAGATAATTAATGTGACAATCATATTATTAAAAGTAGACTTGGAGCAATAATTTACTGAGGAACTATTTTTTGTGGAGGATGCTTCATAGTTCGCTGCCCCACCTGCCCATATGGACCACACGCTCCTTAAAACTGTTACAGGGAATTGTTTTTGTGCCTGTGTGTGTGTGTGTGTGTGTGTGTGTGTGTGTTTCGTAGCAGGTGAGGTGATTTCAACACTGTTTACACGGACAGCATACTACATTCTACAGAAATGTCACTTTTTCTGTCCCGACACTCTACAAATCTGTTACACTTTGAAAAACAAATTGTTGCAAATTCTTTCTATTTCTAAGTAAAACAATATGTTAATTGAACCATCACATGTTTTTGAGCCATGAAGTGATTTCTAAGCAGATTCCAACCTCACAAAAGTGCCCGTCCCAACACTCAGATTGAGGGCCATATTCTGAGGTCAAAAAAGTGTTTTTGAAATAGTTTAACTGCAATAATGCATGCATAACTATCACATTAATTATAAAAACAATATTCAAATACAAAATATCAAATGAATATGATTATTTTATTAAAAATGTATATGTCCCAGGGAGTCATGTCACTGGTGTTACTGCATAACAAAACTCTTATTTTAAAATGCAAGCAATCATACTAATGATGTCATTAGACTACCTTTTACCTACCTGAAGGTAAGTAAGGCACATGTTAAATTCACAATCTCCTTTCATTTATCAGAAATGTTAGCATTTATAAAATAATTATTTCAGATTGAAGCTTTTTGCTTCTAAGTCACTGGTATAACCTTAACTTTTAGGGAAATTAAAGAAAATAGAATGGATACAATGACATACTTGAGTCTAGCCTGACTAACAACATATTTTTTATTCCCTATAGCAGCCATTTTGTAAAATGCAGTTTTTCCATGAAATTGACAACTTGACGAAGACATAAAGGCTAACACCACTGACTCATAGTAATTACATGTAAACTTGTACTGGTATGTTGATTGAGTTATCCTTTACAGCAAATTACTTCAGTAATAATGTGGTTTTAAGTTTAAATAATAAAAAAATATAAATACATATATATATATATATATATGTATGTATACATATATATTTGTTTTGACAATGACCCATTAATAGCCTATAACCCTACTAAATTTAGAACAGGGCATGCCCGTTCCAAGAACTTGTTTGGGACCAATCAAGTTGGACCAGAGAGGGTTAAAGCGGTTCACATGACTAATTAAATTATTCATATCATGTCCTAAAGAATGATTCATTGGTATCATACATGATTATAGACAATAATACTGTGAACACAATTATGTTTATCTGTTTTTATTGCTTATTAAGAGAGAAAGTTTATTTAGTGATGTAAGGTGACACTCCCACTTATGCAGACCGGAACTGTCCCGTTTTGCTCCCATAGTAACGAATTACATTGCTCTATCTTGCTAGTAATCAAGGATCTTTGGTTGGACCATTTAAAATTCATTATAGTCATTGGACCATTTGAAATTTAATGAATAACTGTTCTCCCAGTAGATTAATGATAAGGGAAGAAAGATCGCTCCAAAAGACTGGCCTTAACTAAAAAGATAGCCCAATTCAGTTACAGACTTTGTCAGGGCAGCAGCTTGGGTGAGTCTAGAACCGTCCATAGTGCACAGGTCAAATGTCAACTTCTGTCACTACTCATTTGTTCAGGCATTTCTTGTGGTGCTGAACCAGCTCTGTCTTCCACTGACATCCTGCAACATTTCCTCACAACGTCCCTTGTTTTTATGGTTATGGGATTTGCCAGACGCTTTTGTCCAAAGCGACATACAACTAACAACAATACAATATTACTGTTAAATTTAACAGTAAACAGTTTTAAAAATAGACAGCCAAATCATGTTGACATGAGGCATGTTGCCATTCCAAAGTTATTCAATCATTGGTGCTAAATCAATTTTGTCCAATCCAATCTGACCACATTTCAGCCTTTTGTCTTCTGACCTCTGTCGGGAGGAAGTGAATATTGTTTCGACACAGTAATGACATACTGCCACTCTGTGGCGAGCCTGTTAAGTCTGCATGGACACTAAAAATGCCTGGCATTACTATGCTGTGGCTATTTGAAGGAGGGTCTTGTGAAGCCTACTAAGTAGCACAAATTGTCCCTGAGCTATTGCCAAGAGCAACTAGCAGGGCTGTTACCAAAGAACTATACCCTTATCATGTTTGCACACTGGTTGTATGGCGTTAGTACACAACTGACGCCAGCTCTGATCCTAAGTAGAAGATGTATGCCTCAGTTTTCTGAAAGCGAACAGCCATAGAAGCCATGCAAACAAATATAAAGGTTTTTGAGGTTGCCTTCTTTGTCCTACCAGAACAAATTCTAACCAGCTGGGGTTCTGGAACCTCTGCTGCCTATGGGAGTCTGCATCACAGCACATCAGACAGTGTACTAAAAGCAGAGGTACACTTCCCAGTCAAAGTAAAAACGTTGTTGGCTTATGATTCAAAAAGCTTTTGGGAAAATGTTTCAAGGGCTATAAGCTGGTATAGACAAAGACCATGTGTCATTTCACACAAAGAATGCATGTTAATGCAAATGGGCAGCCAATGCCACTTGAAGGGCCTGAGTATTGACACATAAAATTAAATGTAATGAGAGGAGTGTGTCAGTATAAGCCTCACTGACTCTGAATGAACTTTGTTAAAATTCTGTCCATATTTTCAGCAGACAACATACAAATTATACTTTGATCACAGTTTTGTAAACGTATATTAAAACTTCTTTAGTCAACGATGAAACTGACAAAGATGGAAAGACAGTATGTGCAGTTGAAGAAAAAAAACTAACACCTGATATTTTTTAACCCAAAATTTATTTTGATGAGAACATTAAAAAATGAAATGCACTTTTGAAAGAATACCAACACAGTACAGTTCTCCATTTAGAAATGTACTATCAAAATATCAAAACTCTCATCTGTTCACAACGCATCTTGCCAAAAGTGAAGAAAGGTGTACTTTTTACATTTAAGCAAAAGTGATATAAAGATGGCATAACAAAAAATGCTTGCATTTGAAAGAGTACTGAATATGTAGAATTAACATATCTGTGGTATGTGTACCTTCTGTCATATATAAATGTAATTAATTAAAATTAAAATAAATAAATAAAAACAAGCAAAAAATAATAAATACAAAACTACGGTTGTGTGATGTTTCTCTCCCAGAAAGGTTATCGCTTTTGTGATTGTTTAGATTTATCTCTTTTATATTGTACTTTTCTTTCTTTTTTTAAAAAAATTTAACCACATTCTTAGAGAAAAGAAATGTCCAGCCAGATGTCTGGAATCTGGAAGGTAAGTGCTTCTCTTTTTTTTCTTTTTTCTTTTTTTTCAAGGTTTTAGAGTATATTTTTTTAAGGGACCCCAGGTCATTCCCATGTTCCCCAACACTCACACAACAGTCTCTCAGACCCCTCAATCTGCCACGGTTTATTGTAAAATGCTAAGGATCTCCTTGGCGTTCTCGGTGTTCCACCCTTGCCCATGGAGCGGGCCCTCGCATGCAGACACGTATTTGTGCAGGATCTGCGTGCCGATGTCCCGGAAATGCAGCCGCTCCTCCTTGCGCTCCATTGAGTCCACATTGCAGTCCTCGTACTTGACCGCCCAGAAACACATCTCCCCAATATACATCATGGTCAGCAAATGTGTGTCTGAAAAGATGCCTGTACAAAAAAAACAACAGCAAACTAATTTGAAGCATCAACAAAATGACAACAGGCAATTGCACTTCTGGAGATGTTAGAAATATTACTTTTTTTCCATTGCAAATGCATATTCAGGTAAAAAGGGAAAAACATGCTAATACAGAAAATATCCAATACTCTGGACTGGCTATAACCAAACAAGTATCCACTGAGACTACTGCTGCAAATATAGATTATCCTCTCTGTCCAAAATGCAACAACAATAATTATATTTTATATTAATATATATATATATATATATATATATATATATATATATATATATATATATAAATTATATATATATATACAGCCTTACTAGACAGAGGTGTCATAATACCAGTTCCGGCCATGGGAGGCAGTATGCGGGCAACATAACCGCCAGCCAAACTGCAATAAACGAATAACTCGCACGGCTTGTGGGCGTACTTGAACCAAAGAGTATACACCTGTCGGGCTGAGGCTAGTAATTTAGCATGCTAATTCAGGTTGATATCTCTGCAGCACTATACCTTGTCATTTTTTTTAATGACATCACCGTTTTTTCTTCTCATTCTTTTGATGCGTGTAGCTAATTTTTTTGGATATTTTTACCTCAATTCTTACACATGGCACCTTTATCTGATTAATACAAGTAAATACAATGTATAATGTAAAAGGATAATAAAAAAGTACCTTCAGACAGAAAGTTTGCTGTCGTGGAGTCATGGAAAACTACACCATCGTTTAATTTGACGGAATTCCGTACTTGCAACATCCTCATAAGGTATCGGACACCTTCTTGGAGACACTAAAACATGAAGATATAAGTCATGTTTCTGTCTGTAAAGTATTATTCAGAATATAATTCCTGTAAGATGAACTGGCTTTCATGTGCTGACAAATGAAGTGTTTCAGTAGCACTCAGTCTCACTTCTAAAATATCACACAGCCATGACACATGTAACACAAAAAAGCATTAGACTAGTAACATTTAAGTATGAGCATGAGTGGTGCTATTTTTGTGAGGGTGTTACTAAACAATGACTTGTGATAAGGAGATGACCGTACACTGGACAGGTAGGTGTTCATGCACCAACCTTGAGGAAGGTGGCCTTGTTCTGCTTGATCCACTGCTTCCTCTGGTGCAGGGTGTGACAGTACATGTAAAGCAACGCCCCACGCCTCCAGTACAGGCACTCAAGCAGCTCCAGACCCAGCACAGACTGCACCTGAGTCAGGGAGGGGAGGGGAGGAGGGGGGGCAGACCACCAACCATTAAGAAAGTACATTAAGGACTTCATTTATATGAGCAAATATTTGCAAAGCGCTGCCTCAAGTGAACCACATCAAGTCTGGCTGGTTGTTTTCCAGGTCAGTTTTTACTGGTGTTATACTATAGAATCATGTATATTAAACCATTAGTGTTGTTGATATTGTTGCTTCTGCTATTGTTTATTATCTAGACCAGGGTAATAGTGATAACTACTTTGAAAAAAAAAGCAGCTGGAAATTGGGAGAAAAAAAATGAATTGTTGTAAAACTAAGTTTGACGAAGTCTAGTTGAGTAGTCCCTGAGTTGTTCATGGCCTGCAGCATCTACACTGAGGCTAGCCTCTCCTGAGCCAATCCAGCAGAAGGACTGGCAGGCAGGCAGGCAGGTGACAGGTGTGGTGGTGACAGGTGTGGTAATGGCCATTACCTCCTGCGCCGGCGCCAGTCTGCCAGACAGCACCTCCGGCTCGGTCAAGTCCTGCAACAGCTCCTGGATCTTGAAGGGGGAGCATTCCTCTGGGAACTCCTGGTCCACCAGCTTATTCTCCTCATAGAATGTGATATCGAGAATCACCTGCATGGACGGGGACGAGCCAAAACAATCAAAACATGAAGACTGCATGCTTAGCTTCACTTACAGAACTTTGCATTGTGTGAAACATAAATGAAGGGAGTAGGTGGGTGTGATGTGTCTGATAATTAATACTTTAAAAAACATGGACAAGACACCGCTGCCCAACATTACACATTAATTACATGTGCAGTCTGTGACCCTAACCCCCTACAAACTTCTGTAAAAATCAGCTAACTGCTTCACACAGTCCTCTAGCTGCCTGTTCAGAACACCTTCTGGTACTTTTCCTTCAGCTTTTTTAGAGCTAGTCTGTGGTATACTTGGCCAGGTGCAAAAACATGACCAATAGGCCTATTACATGACAGAGAGAAGAACAGCCAAAAACATTGTACTGATGCACTAATCCAGAACCCCTGTAACGGTACATGACCCAACTACTGCATTTGTGAATTAAGTAGAAAACAAAAAAAGTGTCCCAGTATAGACCAAACCACCAGACAAGCTTATGCAATCCCGGAGTTAGATTGCAGGGATGGTGGCAGGTGGCCTCCTACAGCACCCTCAACTAGCTTCACTGAAACCTCCAGAGGGACTGTGGGTCTCGTGGTCAACAACGGAAAAAAAATCAGGATGCCGCCCGCCCCCCCCAATCGAAATGCAAAAGAGCTGCTATGCTACAAGAATCATTTTCTACGGACTGCTGTCGGTGCATTCCCTCTATATTATGGCAAAACATGTTCAGCCAGATTGGTACAACTGCAGCCACAGTCTACACAGAAAGTGCTTCTCACACACAGACTCAGAGTATCCACAGTAGCCTAAACAGAAATAGTCAGATTCATCCAGGACCAACCATATTTGGTTAAATCTCTCCACCATTTTAAGTCCTTTCTGATGGCTTCACTATTCTTTCACACAAACATAGGGGTATTTGTGGGCATTTTTGCGAGGTAACCAGGTACGCCATGTTTTTAGAGGTGCAAACAAACGCTGCATTGCCATTGAGATCACATAGTAAGGAGCTGGCTCAATGGTTATCAATGTATTTTGTTGTGTTTAGCTGTATAATGAAATCACAGCTTTTATAGCCATCCATGGGTCTTTCCTTCTGGCTCTTTGGCTATGAATTTGGTAACTATACCGGACTATTTGACGTCTTTAGAACACTAAACAGATGGAGGTGTCAAATGTTGAGTTTCTCCATTCTAGATTTTTTGACGTTAATTACTCCTATGATGTATTGCTATTGTCTATCTATCCAAAGTAAAATACCTGTTTCGACGTTAACTGATGGTCAAATCAACCAAAACTCCAATTGTTTGCACCTCCAAGTGGTGTGTGACGTAGTTCTGTGACGCGAGTTTGTGTGAAAGAATTGACTGTGTGTGCACTGCTGGCCGGCCATGCTTTTTACAGTCGTTGGCAGAGACGCTCATCCTACTTGAGGACCCAGGTGGGAGTGATTAACTCAGTGATTGATTCCTGTGGGAGTGCCCACTGGGAGTTGGGCACAGAGCCGGGAACTTGTGTTAAAGCAAAGGCATCAAGGCAGTGGTGATGATGATGGAGGATAACTTCCCATCAATAAATTAACTTCAAGTATGGAACAATAAGGGCTTTTCTTTGTTCCCCAAGTATGGATCAGTGAAAAGTAAACTGCATGGCTCTGGTGTTCAAGCAATCATATGGCAGTGCCTGGTAAAAGTTAAACAGACACTGAATATACTTTTCATTGCTTGATAGTACATCTTAGTGCATTCATCCTCCATTTAGACTGAAACTACAGGTCATTAGACAAAGCAGGCTATTGACACAGCAGCCCATGATGCTGGCTGGCTCAGCACTCATCTCTGGCATGACAACTTTGTAAAATAGATTACATTACATATGTTCATGCATATTCCTTCACAGCTTGAGGGATTGTTTTTTTTTTTACTGTTAGCCTACATTTCATGAAATCTCAAGCTAACATGCCAGCTCCTTACGGCAAACAATAGAGCACAACGTTTTACTTTTTACAGAAAAAAATACTTATTTTGATTCTGCACCACTGACAATTTCCCCTTTCACACATTACTTGAGTATGCCTGATGTAATGCCACGATTCCTATGTACAACAATGCTTTGAAGCCTTATCCGTGCCTTGGTAACACATGCAGAAGCAGTTTTAGAAGACTAGACCTGAAACGCTATACACAGTAAAAGAAATAGAAGGGTTGAAGTCAATACAGCTCCTATCACAAGACCGTCACAAGACTTAAGATCTATTTGCAAAACTATCCCATTACTGATCTCATTCTGACAGCTAGGGAAAAAACACTAACATTAAATATTGTATTAAATCAGCTCAAATACCTGCGTGTAATCCTGCAGCAATTTAGGGAGACTGCCACTCTCCCCCCCTTGTCTGTAATAGTTTTTCAACTTGTCTAGAATGGCTGATGCATTCTGTAAATAGTCATCATCTAGGGAAAAATAGATTTTGTTAATTGTTTACGTCCATATTATGTCCATATATGAGAGTGTCAATGGCATGGTTTAACTAAACAATCTACGACACGAGTTAAAAAAAAAAAAAAGCCTATTCATTCACAAGAAACTGGGGTTACATAACGTCACATTCTGACATTCAACAAGTCTGCCTTGCACAAGCCATTCGCCAATTAATCCTCGCAGTACCGAGACGAGGTGGCAAGGCAGCAAAAGAATTCCCTTCGAAGTTTGTATGCATGTTGTTTATCAGAAGACAGCAAACACCAGCTGCCTTGTACTGATTTAAGTTACCTACTTTGTACATTAAATAAAATGCCTTGCTATCAAAGAAACTAACATAGCAGCAAGCTTAGAGGCCAGGGGCCATATTTAGTCAAGCACGGTCATAAGGTATTAGCACTACTAACAAAATTAACACTATCGGCCACTAATATCAGCCCCTTTAAATATGATACCATCAGGTTACCGTTATTTTGACTAAACACGGTGTGTTAGCTAAGAATGACTAGCATAGCAACACTCGCTATGAACTGTTTATGATGACGTTCCACATACTAGCGTTTACGTTAGGTAGCGGGCATGCTAATTTATATTTGACGTATCATTATCTTGAATAGTAAATATAATTTCCAGTGACGTACAATCAAATGGTACTTTACCATGACACAGACCACAAACGTGGGAGTAACGTTAGCAAATCACACAACTCAAATGGTATGGCCAAGTTAGCTACACAGCTAGCTAGCTAGCTAAACAACAACAGCAGCAGTAAAAGTGCGCTAGCTAGATAGCTAGCCAACAACGGGGCTTCAATGATGACAGCAAAATCGTATCGTTGAAGTCAAGTGAAATGTAAGTCCTGAAATAACGACCAACAATTCCATAAATGTGGAATTACCTGGCTTTTCTATCCTTAGAGTGGCACACTTGTTGTCCAACTCAAAAATCCTTCTTTCTAGCTCAAAACCCTGTCGCCTGTAGTCGTCGGCCATGACTGGAAACGACAGTCACGTGATGACTTATTATTCACGTGCTTTGGCAAAGCAAGACTTGTTCAAGAGGTCCATAAACAGATCGGCTCAGAGGGCGCTGCATCTACACTACACTGTGTGCAGCGTAGTTACACTCTCTTTGGCCGTTTACAGAGAAATTAAGCCAGTTATTTGAGCAATTAGTGAACTGTTTCAGTATCCTAACTGAAAACTGGGCCAAAATCTATCCATCTGCATTAGGCCTATGCCTAAAATAAATCAGTTGGGGTGTCCAAACTTTGTTTAGGTCTTGTACAAAACCCTGAATGACAACTCTTTTTCTTATTTGCATTTCCTTTTAGGCCTACTGCCTAACCTGTGATTTTGCTTGTAAAGAAATTATTCAGCTGATCCACTAGTTTTTGGCCTAGGCCTAACATTAGATTATGTAGCCTACATTAACTCCTGGATTAACCCCATATTTACTAAAAACTGTTAGAAATACACTGAATTATACCAAATTAAAACACTGACTCATCAAATTTTTGGAACGAGACCACGGGCCAAAACTGCTTAAGGGCCACATTTGGCCCTGGAGCCAGACGTTGGACATGTCTGGCCTGATTATTGAGGTAAGTCATGTCAAAATGACAGCAGGTTGAGTGGGACACTTAAAATGAACCTTTCCATTTTACTGAAGTGTCACCCTACATTTTGTTCATAACCCACTTGCATTAAACAGATAGGCCAACAATACATTCTAAGTTATTTAGGTTGTTTAAAAAGCTATTTACTTTAAAAGTATCCCACTCCCTCCTAATTCACTTATAATTCACTTCATCCTAGCTACAGTAAACAGGCTGACCATTCCCTGCCAAATTTAGACCAAATGCTCAGTTGGGTTAAAAATATGCAGCTGGCTCTATGAAAGACTGAATGTGATCTCTATTTTATGATAATAACGGAACTTTTGTAGTGAAGCCTTCTCAACAAACAGATTTTTAACAGATTAATGTTCAACTCTACAAAGAACCTGCAGAAAAGGCAGGCAAGTTAATTAAGGCAATAAAGTAAGATAGGTCATAAAGGGTTGCCCCTGTCTATCAGAATGACAATTTTTCATTATCAACAAAAGTGTATAGATAGAAAGATGGAGTCCTCATCCCAAAGGAAATTTTGGACAGTTATTATGAACTAGAAATTCAGTTCTATGGAATTACCAGTGCATGAAAATGTAAAATATATGAAGTAAAATATTATATCAAAATATCAACTGAGTAAAAACAGATAATGCAGAGATAGTTACAATGGTGTTGCTAGGGTGCATATGATGGTTACTATGCTAAATATAGTGGTTGCTATGCTAGTTGCTAGGGTAATCATGTTGGTTATGGTGGTTGCTAGGTTGTTTCTAGTGTAATGAAGATGGTTGCTAGGGTGTTGCTAGGATACATATGTTGGTTGCTATGGTGGTTGCCAGGTTGACATTATAATAGTGGGTGCTAGGTTGTTGCTAGTGTAATTAAGATGGTTGCTAGGGTGCATAGGTTGGTTGCTATGGTGGTTGCTAGGTTGTTGCAAGGGTAATTAAGATGGTTTCTATGGTGTTGCTAGGGTACATATGGTGGTTGCTATGCCAAAAAAAGCAGTTGCTAGGGTAATCATGTTGGTTGCTGACGGTATGGTAGTTGCTAGTTTGACATGGTTTAATGGATGTTGATAGACAAATAGTTTAATGAATGGTGATAGACAAATAGTTTAATGGATGTTGTTAGACAGATAGTTTAAAGGATGAATGAATGGTTTGAAGTGGCTGGATGACGAGAGGAGAGTTGGATGGAAGGTGCCTTGTATTCAGAGAGAGACAGAGAGAAATGGAGCCTAGTTGAACAGATGGCAGTTGTAACAGGTGCAAATCAGTACTTACTTTAATGTTACTGTTTCTGAACTACAATGGTACTGTTACCACACTGCACATACATACATATCTGTCTATACAGCTCATACTGAATATCCATATCCTGCTTTTCTTATAATATATTACTATTCTTATAATGTAACTGCTATACATTGCACATATCTGTACATGTTGTTCATATATTGCTCATACTACATAGCCATATTTATTCTGCTCTTATAAGGTACATGTTGTTCATTCATTGCTCGTACTATATAGCAAGTAAGTCTCAAGTCTAAGCAGTCAAGTCCAAGTCAAGTCCCAAGCAAATACAGAGAAGGGCAAGTCGAGGTCAAGTCCAAGTCACCTCAAAGCCAAGTCGAGTCTAAGTCCAAGTCCCAATCTTTTTCAAGTCCTGAACAAGTCATCAGGTGCTCTTCACTTAATAATGCCATTATTAGACTATCGATCATAATTTAACACATCAATCTAATCTACAGTAAAAATGTTTTATAAATACAGATTAAAATATGTTCAATGGTTTTGTCTTGAAATCTTTTACGATATATGCATGCGCATACCTGTGTAATATACGCATGAGCATACCTGAGTAATCTGTACGAAACGGATAGCTACAAGACACATAGCAGCAAATATATATTGTTTTTCCAAATTGCGGTGTCCACTGTAAGGATGAGTAATAATTTGACTGATTGCATTTCACTGTGCTAGGCCACAGATTTGCCTGCAATCAATTTAGTAGGCTGTCTGCCAGTGGCGACTCATAAGGGGAAGCAAGGTCATGGTTAATGATTACAATAAATGGTGACGAGAAGAATGCGCCACATAGGCTACATTAGTAAATTGCTGCGGTTAAATATTTTACGTTTTTATTAGGGCTGTCAAACGATTAAAAAAAGAACTAATTAATCTTATATTTTGAAATGAATTAATCTATATTAATTGCGATTAAAAAGTACATTTTCTCACTAAAGACTAAAGCTTCTTATATGGCATATTAAATAGAGCATAAATCACAATATTACTGAGTAACCACAAAGGTAAAAAGTAAAACACTTCTATTTATTTAAAGGATAATAATGACAAAGTAATTTTGTTTTAAAGTATTCATTTCTTACATACTACACATGTGATGCTGTTTAACTCATTTGTAAAAGGTGCACTGTCACTTTAAGCCCATTGTGTGCCACTGTCCACACGTTCTCCTAATGATGTTTTTTACCAGCTCCATTCAAATATAGCTATGGCTAGTCCACAAACTCAAACATTGTTTGTGCCATGTATAGCACAATATTAACAACGATACGCATGATATTAAGTTATAATAAACAGCTTTCATTCCTTTGGAAATAAAAGCATGTAATGACATGATGCTTGCTGGACATTTTCTGTTTGCAATTAAAAAGTGAATTATGAGCCTGGTATAGCCAGTAGCCACCTAGCTACGTGGAATGTGTTTAATCGGCATAATATCATGTGCTTCATGTAAACGAATTATTGAAGACTTCCCAAGACTCACCAGTTCCATTACACAAAAGCAAAGACAACTCTTCATATTCTTGTCCATTTGCAGCCTGTCAAAGTGCCCTGGCTCTCACAGTTTACAACAGTAGTGAGTACCAGATAAATCCGCAATTTCCTCTAATCTAGTCTTTGTTTCCTTCATGATTTCCCTTCATAGGCCCACGTTTCTATCCCTTTTTAGCGCTGAGACGCTTCTCAATTAAATGGAGTAGGCCGCTAGCATACGCCATATTTATTCTGCTCTGATAACTGCTAATACACTGCACATATTTAATTTATATTTCTCTAAACCACCTTCTGTAAACCAACTGCATACTACTGTCTACACTGCACTATATTTATTTTCCTGTCCTGTCTATACTTTGTCACATTGCACTTTTCTGCTTTTTTGCACTTCTGGTTAGACGCAAACTGCATTTCGTTGGCTTTGTACTTGTAATCTGCACAATGAAAATAAAATTTAATCTAATCTAATATACTTTCATGAAATTGACCCATGGAATTGGTTCCATCATGCTCTACCTAGTTAAACTACAGGAAGACTCAAACCAAGCATACAAAATGTAATTTAAACTCTTCTGTCTTGTGGTGAGCTGCCTTGATCCCTAAAAGGGCGTCACAAATGCAGCACCTAAATAGTTAAATTATAAGTAGCTGGTCGAGCCCATGTCACTCCCATGGTATTCGTCTTGATGGGAGTTGCTTGATGGCGCCTTAGGCCCCTCCTCCTTCTACACTTGCCAGAGAGAGCAGAGACACCAGTGCATGCTGATAGACAGGAGACAGATATACCATTTCCAGAAACTACCCCATCACAACAAAAGCGGTGCACTTTTTAAACATGGCGGCCCTCAAAGTGCTATCCCGAGCTGAGAGAATAGTCTTCAGAAATGTATCAGGTGCCTGTAGACTGAACGTTAATCTTGCAACCCATTCCAATCTGAAGGTCAGTATTGTGTCGCGAATTTTTCAAGCTATGATCTACGACAGACAGATGATTAGTGCTAGGTTATCCTCAATTTGAAGTGCACGAGGCGAGAGGTTCTTTAAAAGTCAACGCTCACATTTACGTTGGGCAAATAAAACCGATCACCTGCTATTAGAGATAACACTTGCACTGTAATTGTCACATTCGCATTGTAATTTGCAAGGTAAATTTGTTTAGGCAAAATTGTTCATTTGTAAATTAATTTAACCTCATGCTAGTTGTGCAGGAACGTCATCATCCAAGGGCAGACTCCTAAACTGAAAGAGACAATTCCCTAGAGACCAACCGTTTGAAAATGTGGACACTGTGTTATGTATCAAGTTGTTGCAGGTGCTTCATTGCAGTCTTTGCACGTTAACGTTGTATAATCACTCAAATTACATAACATACTCTATTGTTCCTAGATGATGTCATCCTAGATAACGGTCTTTCATTGTAGAAAGATAGAAAGAAATGATGGCTTTGTCTCTTATGACTGCTGAAAGACAAGCAGCAAATCCGTTTGTGTTATGTGGCTCATACAATGAATGGCAGCTTGTATTACTGATTACTGAGATACTCGCGTTAATTTACCTACTCGAGGTAACCTACTATCATAGTAGTAGTGGGTATAGGCCTACTGTGATCAACCCCCCAAATGAATACATATCCTTGCCTATTTTAAGTGGGTATACTGAGATGGTGATGCTTTTTAAGTGGGTATACTGCGTATCACGTAGACTACACCATTGGTAGGCCCCACTATGTGTGTGTTCAGTGATTAGGCAGAGTTGGAGCAGATTTCTCTGAACACTCTGTCAGTGTGCATTGATATCCTTGGTCAATGGCCTCCTCTCCTTGCTGGAGCTTTACACAGTTCAGTTAAATGCTAAGGTGAATTGCAGACACAGTTGCTTGGAGTAAACACTTACAGCTGATTTGTCCCACACAGGCCTGCTGCTGTTACTTTTCCACTTCTAACCACAGAGAATCCCAGTTCTACTCTAATGCCTTAGAAGCAGTGAAGGACATTCCGGATGGATCCACGCTCCTTGTTGGTGGTAAGCCAATTTGCCCACTTCTGTCTTTTCAAGTGTGTATGCAAAGTGTTTACAAAGAATGTAAAATATGATCTAAAACCACCACCACCACTAACTATTTCTCCTCAGGGTTCGGGCTGTGTGGAATCCCTGAGAATCTAATCAACAGTCTGCTGAAGACGGGCGTCAAAGGTCTCACGGCTGTGAGCAACAATGCCGGGTAGGTTTAGATCTGTGTCCCTGCAGGTTGCACTTGTACATGTGAACGTGAAAGGACTGAAACCTGATCTACTGTACTATGAATGACACCGTACATAACACAGCATGCATAACACCACCTCTCAGCTATAATGACACAGTAGTACACAGAGTTATTTTTATCTCTAAATGTAACTAATAAAGCATGTTTTATTTCAAGCATCCAGTAAGTTTAGCAATATAATTGCCAAGTCTTTCACCCCTTGATTATTTTCCTTAAACAAGGACAAAGCGGTGTTGTGAGTAGGTGGTTTCAGACTAACTTCTCATTTTTTCTGTTTGGTCACTTGCCCTTGATGTGCAGTATGCACTATTATTACTTCCCCTGTATCTTGTGCCTGCATGAGATTCTATGCCCAAACCACCCCTAGCTGTGTCTATTGGAAAGAATTTGTCATGTGAAGCTGGTCTATAAATAGGGCGAGCTGTGTTGGCGTCATGCCAGGTCTCGCCCCCTTCTCATCGCGTCAGAGGACACTTTCCCCCATGCGTCTTTTGTTGTCTGCCTGTATGTCATGTGTTTTGTTTTCAGTTTAGGTAGTGATCAGGGAGACAGGGTTGTTACTTTTGGATGTCTTATCAGTTTGTGTTTGATTGCAAGTGATATTTTTTTTACTGGGGTCACTGAACTCCTTCCTCTGTGTGGCAGACTTACAAGGTTTTGGGATAGTTATGTAACATTTAATTTTAGTGTGGAAAGAACTCAGTGACCCCCTCAACAGACCTGTATTATCTGTTTGATGAAATCTTCTGGAGTCATGTCTCAAGCGTAGATTTGGAGAATTGCTTCTGTCCCAAGGTTGACTAAATATGTATATCACTAGGTCAACTGCTGAAGCCAATCACAGCTGACAGAGGCATTAGTGGTTGTATTTATAGTTCTACTGTTTCCATACATTGCTTGTCTGACTGGCTCATAAGGTTATTTTCATCTTTATGTTAATTGGCAGCATACCAAGTTATTTCCTTTCATAATCATGCCAATATAGACAATCATGTCCTGATTTTACATTGACAAGTACTGTTGAAAATAGTCTGAAGACACTGCTAAACCATGTGTTTTTTTCCTTCTTCAATTTTGAGAGGCACACTAAAAGAGGGCAGTTAGTTCTTGCTTTCACTCGAACTCTTATAGCACCGTGCACTCGCATATGTTTGAAAAGGACCTTGTTCCCAGACTCCCAGAAGGAGTCTTTTTGTTGAAACTGTAATCTGAAACCAGCCCCTGAGCCACACTGCAGAATAATTCATAGCTAACTCAGTAGGGAATGACATCCACTGAGAGCTACAGCCAGCTGCTGAAACTGTTGAATTTATGTGTTGTACTGTACAATGAATATTTGTACTTACTAATATTATCCACATATTTTTTTTAGCAAATAGAAATGGAGGGCTTTCCTTTCAAATCATGCTTGTGCCCAATAAGTGTGTGAGGTTCAACTGTTTCTTAAGCATTTGAGTTTTCTTGGCCTCCTTCTTTTTCATTGAAGAAAGGCTACAATTAGGGATGCCAAATCAGATTAGTCTGATCAGAGGAGCAAACTAGACCGTAGCCTTTGAGAAATAAAAATGTTTCTATGCTTCTAATTAGGATAGAATGGGACCACACTAGGTGAATTGTGTGTCTGATATATAGATACAATTGAGTGGAAAGATTGACTTGCCACCCACTGCTACTGTATAGTTGATAAGTAACTCTATTTCGCTCAGATGGCTCCATTTGTTAATGACTTACTGCGTTAGTGCCGGTTGATTGCTTGCCTGTCATTCTCCTTGTGGGTTAAGTTTGTATAGGCTCTTCTGAAGACCCTAAAACCCTTGACCTCATAGAGGAAAGAGAGGGAAACAATAGGAGTTTGGCGTTTTGAATTTCAGTCTCGATTGTTTTGTTTTGGTTAGTTAAGTGCTGTTTTGTTTTGAGCAGCTGTGAGTGAGTTGAGGGAGTCCTTATGTGACCTTGGATTCCTCTGGAGCCTCTTGGCAGTCTGGCTGTGGTTGCTGAGATACTGGAAGAATGGAGAAAGGGGATGGGGGGGGGGTAGGTAGGAAGGGAGGGGGGTGGTGGTTGCATAAAATGTAAGACTGACCAACTCGTAACTCATCATGCTACTCATAAAGCAGTATAGAAATTGCAGACGACTCCTGTGTATACTGGTTTTGTACGCACTTCAGTCATAAGGTGTACAAATTATTGCCCAGTAAATTCTGTTATACAGTGTGGACTATTTTATGTAAGACTCCTGAGCTTTGAGATTGTATTTGAACCACTGCAAGTCTCTCCTCTCGCATCAGTAAGTGAAATCCAGGTGCCGTTATTTGCCAGAACCAATCCTTATGACGCTTATAACCCTTATATAATCCTCATGACCTCAGCTGTACACAAAAAAATTTATTATCTATGAGTTTTGTATGTTAAATGTATATTTGATGTATGTTTAATTCCTCACACAGGAAGGTATCTGTATGAAATTTGTAATGGTGAAACTACATGGAAAACCATGTGGTTGTGGCAGGAGAACTGAAGACTGCCAGTTGACTGACTGCCTGTGTGCTTGTGCATTTTCCATGCAGGGTGGATGATTTTGGCTTGGGGCTGCTATTGCAAACCAAGCAGATCAAACGTATGATCTCCTCCTATGTCGGAGAGAATGTTGAGTTCGAGAGGCAGTACCTGTCCGGGGAGCTGGAGGTGGAGCTAACGCCACAGGTGCAAATTCCTCTCGCCTCATAGGTTAAATTCCTCTCGCCTCATCTTCCACACAAACACCCTTTGCATGCACACCATAAACCCACCCTAACCATTCAGCTTTTCCCTAAGCAGTAAAATTATACAATTTGAACAACTAATATAGCAGTGCACCATTTCATCTTTATGCCATGTCCTTGTTTGGCATTATAAAAGTTGCTTTGTGCCAGTCCTGTGTGCCCAGATCCATCTCTGTGAATGCAGTTAATTTATCCTCTGCCTTCTCACCACTTTCATTTCCTCTGCAGGGCACCCTTGCCGAGAGGATCCGAGCAGGAGGTGCAGGCATCCCAGCATTCTTCACTGCGACGGGCTATGGCACGCTCATTCAGGAAGGTGGTTCCCCCATCAAGTACAGCAAAGACGGCTCCATCTCCATCGCCAGTGAGAAGCGAGAGGTAATCACTCGGCTCTTATCAAGTCACGCCACAACATTAACTGTCTCCAGTGGGCTTCATGGCCAGAGCCACGTCTGATGTTTTTCATGCCCAGTGAATACACAGAATAGAGTAACCATGAGACAGTGGCACATACCTTTGTACTTTCTTGTCTTGGACTTAACAGCACCAAACAAATCTAATTTAAAAGACACCTTTGATGAATTGTGATTATGCTATCTGTTTTTTTTATTGTTTTGCAGTTGTTCTACATGTGTCTCGCACATAAAGGAAACTGTAAAGTGCATGCTGGCTAGTGGATATCTTTCCATGATGCCGTGGAGGTTTAGAGTGTGTATCACACTAACAACATCATTGTGTTAATGATGTTGTTAGTGTGATATGTTAAGTATAAGTATATATACTTTTTTGATCCCGTGAGGGAAATTTGGTCTCTGCATTTAACCCAATCGGTGAATTAGTGAAACACAAACAGCACACAGTGAAGTGAAGCACACACTAATCCCGGCGCAGTGAGCTGCCTGCTTCAATGGCGGTGCTCGGGGAGCAGTGAGGGTTAGGTGCCTTGCTCAAGGGCACTCACAGCCGCGGCCCACTGGTCAGGGCTCGAACCGGCAACCCTCCGGTTACAAGTCCAGAGTGCTAACCAGTGGGCTACGGCTGCCCCGTATAACAGT
Source organism: Alosa alosa (assembly GCF_017589495.1). Classification (NCBI taxonomy): domain Eukaryota; kingdom Metazoa; phylum Chordata; class Actinopteri; order Clupeiformes; family Clupeidae; genus Alosa; species Alosa alosa. Next base: position 6,958,328 of record NC_063212.1, read on the forward strand.
TATATAACTGTTAACAGGCCGTCTGTTTTATCAACAGTGAATGATTTATTACATGTCCAAATAGAGTAATGCTGTCAATCTACACTGTTCACCCTTTAGGCTGTACAACTCCTGAAAAATAGTTACCCAAAAACTTGTTTCAGGAAATCTGCTGTAAATCACAGAATGCTTTAATGAGACTATCTTGTGAAGGACACTTAGATAGGCTGGAACATGGCCTTGAAAACCAAAATGGAGCTGTTGGAGCTGTCAAAGTATCTTGCCTGAATCTTGATTGAGCTTAGTTGATACTGACTTTGTACTCAAACTTGGCCTGAAAACAGTAGCCCACTAATACTGCAACAAACTCAAAAAACAAAATGGAGCATATCATGCCTGAATTTTGTTGGGCTTAGTTGATACTGACTTATATAGTATAGCATATAGTATAGAAGCTAGATGGAAATAGTAGCAAACTATTACTGTTTCAAATTCACCTCCCCGTTCTCTTTTCTCCTGTCTGTGTGACCCCAGGTCCGTGAATTCAATGGCAGACATTACATAATGGAGAAATCCATCACAGGGGACTACGCACTGGTTAAAGCTTGGAAAGCCGACCGCGCTGGCAACGTTATCTTCAGGTACTGCCCTATTTCTTTAGCTTTCCCTGTCAGATTACTGCGGACCAATTACAGACCATCGGTGAAGGCAGGTGTTTACATTACAACACTGCCAATATTTACATGCCAAGTCTGGGTCGTTTCACACCGTTCATGTTATCACCTCGTGATATTTCCATAATAGAAAGCATTTGAAAGGCAGTCTTTTTTGTCAACCAAGGTGACTGCAGAGAAACCTCATGCAGAGAAATGAGAAGCAGTCTAGCAGCTATTTCCTCTACTGAATGATGTATTACAAATCACTCCAGGTACCCTAATTTAAACGCCAGATAAAGTGCAAAGTCTATAACAACCTTAATTCATTTAATGTGAGACAGTGCCAGCTTTGCACATTGGTCTGAAGTGCTTTCCCCCCCCAATTCCTCTTCATAAAATGTATATGGAACATCTAGGTTGATTAATATTGGTCCTGCACTGTATTGCCATAGACCAGGGCTGAGCAAACTTTTTGGCTCAAGGGCCACGTTGGGCTTTGAAAATTGGCAGGCGGGCCTATCATCTCTATGTAACATGATGTTTTGACATTGACATTGTAATTGTTGTCTTAGGTTTGCAGTAAAGCTAACCAATGTCGTCTCTATCGCAGGAAAAAAATAGCGAGCAGCCTGATAACCAAATGAAATGCTCGGCGGGTCGGATTAAAGTGCTTGGCGGGCCGCAGTTTGTCCTAACCTGACTCTCGCCAGATGAATTTCGTTCCACCTAGCTCCACTCATCCATCTGGGATCGAACTGATCCCAGATGGATAAGCCACTTGTCAGTGGAGCTACTTCTACCACTCAAATCGGGCCAACCTGTGACGCTAATAACAGTCTCACAGTCGACATTCATTGGCTCTACCATACAATTCAGGCGAACCGATCCCAGATGGATGTGAGTGGAGCTAAGTTTGTCCACAGGTTAAGTTTGTCCACACCTGCCATAAACTCTTAGTTGGATTTTATTCTCCTCACTGTTTTTGAGGCATTCCAGTTTTGCTTTAGCCTTCTGCCTTGGGCAATTCCTCTACTGGTGGGCAGAACGTCCCCCAAGCCAAACTGAAAACAGGTTTTCTTTTTTGTCCCTTTTCATTGTCCCTTCAATTCTAGAAGGTTCCCAAGTTCCCACAGAAATATCCCCACACAATGATCTGACTTCTGGTATTGGTTTTATTGATGGTTTTCAACCTTCACAAGGTCAGCCGTCTGCTGCTGTTCCTTGCCACTCGAAACCTCTTCATGGGGATGGAGTCTTTGAGGTTCCCTCTGGCACCCCAGAAATGAGCTTCCAGCTCGGCCTTCTTTCCATCTCCAGCCTCTGGCCTCAACACGCTCACCTTTTCTCCTTCTTTCAATCCTTCTGAAGCTAAACATAATAGGGGGAACACTTCATTAAAATTCAATGCTAAACAATTTTGATGTTTTAAATGTGAGCTCACTTTTGACACAGCTTAGTTTTGACTTGACAACTACTACTTATAACCAATGTGAGCTGATGTCCTCTATTCACCCAGAATGCCAAGCTCAACTTTTACACCTTCTTCCCTCAACCGTTCAGTGATCACAAGCTCTTTTCTGTCGGAGCTGTTCATTTCAACTTGATCCAAAAGGTTTTTCATCACAAGCTGTATATCAGCTTCTCTCTGTTCATTTATCTCTGATTCTTCTAATTGTTTGTCCAAGTATGTGTCTAGGTCATTAAGAACAATTACAACGTCTTCTGGGATCTCCATGGGCAGAGTTAATCCCTCTGCTCTCTCCCTTGGCCTCTTGTCCAGTCTGATTCTGCCATGTTCAACCAGCTTCAGTTCCCTTATCAGGAGCTTTTGAAGTTCCTTTTTGGTCTTCTTTTTGGGATTCTTTTTATTTTCATCCATGTCCATGTCAACATTAACCCCCAAAGCTTCCAGTTCTCTCTTTAGTTCCTCCAGTTTGTATTTTTTGACACGTTTCTTAATTGTATCCGAACCGTGCTCATCCTGCCGTGCTGCCAGGCAGCAGGCCAAAAACCAACAGAACCACATTAAAATCAGACTGCCAGAAATTAAAATCCAAACATCAAATTACCACAATATCTGAAACCAGCCAACTTCTACACCAACTCAAGAAATAGTGAACAAGAAATCCAGTTTACCCTGCACTATGTTCTATGACATCATGATGTTGCCTAGCCACCTTTATGACCCTAAACGGAATGGTTTGATACATGACTATTGTTACCAGTTAAATGCATCATTCAATGGAATCTTTGGAATCTATTGTCTCTTTGACTCTTTTGATAATGTATCCTCATGTCATATCCCTAGGCAAGGGAAGACCGGTTTATGTCACCTTTCTTACTGATTGCATTCATACATATAAATAAATTAAATGAATAATTCAAATTTAAATAAAAAATGTGGGAGGATGATACATTGCCATCTGAACCTTACTGGAACGACTAGTTAAAAGTCATTATGTTTGTGTTATGTTTGTTTTGGTAGATATTAATCAACCCCTATAACACCCACATGCAAACTTTTCAGTCTGCAGAAACCATTACATGTTAAGTGGACCTAACACAAGAAAATGGAAAACCAACAACTAATAGCCAACAACTTTATTTATTATTTAAAGTATCTTTTTTAAATGTGAAAATGGTCTAGTCAAGTCAAGTCACTTTTATTTATATAGCGTTTTTATATGCACAGAGTGCAACCCAAAGTGCTCCACACATAAGGCATTGACACACAAGACAAAAGATGCCGGAGCGGCGTAGTTGCCAGCGTACCTGTGACACCAAGACAATTTCAACAATAAGCTCAAATAAACAACAACAAAAATAAATAAATAAACAAAAAATAATAAATCATTGGCATTGCGCATTGGTGACTCTCCTGGTATTGTGATGAATTTCAAGGGAGTTGAATACTTTTGCAACCCACTGCATCGTGTGGCATGCAGGAACATTGGGCTGACTCATCAGGGTTTGTGATTAAGGTCTTGCCCATGGTGTTAAATTAACAAATTGATTTTGCCTAGTTATAAATGCAATAGATTTTGCACTTTGTCGTCCATAATTCACATTAGGGTCCCAGTTGTTAATCGGTGATTTAGAAAGATATTTAGTGAAAGAGATTTAGTAAGGAGTTTCAGTTGAGCGAGACTGTATACAACAGTTTCACACATTTTGATGCATGTTTCTTATAGGCAACCAATGCTGTACATCTTCAAATTAGGGTTGTGAGAAAATGTTGATATACTGTAGTCTAGCGATAACCGTGTCAGGTGTGCTGTTATTGCTGATTGTAAGAGTTGGCATGCCTTTTACACTGTTGGATTGCTATTTTCTGCCAAAACTTGCTGCTTTAAGTGGTGTTGGTGAAATTCATTTTGAAGAAATGTTATGGTCAGCATTGCATAAAACAGGAAGGAATTACTGTATATAGAACAATTTATCATCATTCGCCACATAATTGAAGTCTGTCTCAGTTTGACATTTCTCACATGTTCTGACTGATTAATCATCTTTCTGGCAATGACGAGGTTGACTTAAGTACACTGCAGAGCCTACAGGAGCTGTATCATTTCTTACCACAAGGGTGCAACAGTTGCTCTTCAGTAAATATTATGATACAGAGCAGCCCAGCAGCAGAGTAGCAAAATATGTCTTGAGATTTATGCAGTATGGAAAATGCCTGTGATGTCTTTCTTGTGTTGTGATGTCAATATCTTTGTTTTATCTCCTCCTTTTTTCAGAAAAACGGCAAGAAATTTCAATCAGCCCATGTGCAAGGCAGCCAAAACCACAATCGTAGAGGTAGGAGAGATCTGTTGATGTCCAACTCTACCTATGCACAGTTGCACAGTACATAAGTTGTTGCATGAGGGAAAACCAGGGTTTAGGTGAATTTATCATCAGTCTCATTCTCGTCATTCCACATGGGGAAAGCGGCACCAGGAAACAGATTGATGACCCTTCCCTTTAGTGTTTCATCAGGTCCTTCCTCTGATCCTAATGCGTTTTTCCCCCAGTAGCTTTTTAGACTACATTTGTAACGTTACTTTCCTGGAAGAGTGCAGATCTTATATGTGACCATAAAACCAAGCTATGAGCAATGTAGTCACATCAAGACCCAAAGACTGAGAAAGTGCATCACGTTACTTTCCTGGAAGAGTGCAGATCTTATATGTGACCATAAAACCAAGCTATGAGTAATGTAGTCACATCAAGACCCAAAGACTGAGAAAGTGCATCTGTAGTAGAACATGAGTCTTTATTCGTACATGTTGCTTCATGTTTTATTTTTCTTCATTCTAGGTCTATTTTAGAAGACTGTTGGCAAATGTAATTATTTGTTATAATTAGCATAAACTCTATTAAAACTAGACCCCTGAGCTGAATTCCCTGGTTTTAAGGTAATTACAGGTAATTTAAGCTGAAAATGTGCAATAGAGAGGTCAGACTTTGAATAATTTATAGGCTCTAATTTTTGCCTAAAGCATCCCAAGACTTCAAATTTTAGGTTGTGCGAACGAGTCAGTCTTCCTATCGTTCGCCACAAATTAATTCTGTGAAGTGTTATGGGGCTCTTTTCATTCCTGCCCAACGCTCCTTTGAAACATTTGTCTGCGTATCAAAAGTTCTTTCATCCCAGCTTGTATTTAAACGCTGTGAGAGCATACAAAAGACCCATCAAAAGAGATTTTCAGCGTAGCCGAATAAGCTCAATTTAAGAGCAAGCCTGCCCCATGCTAGTCTCTCTTTCACTGTGGCCAGGTTTATTTAGGTAATTTGGTTGACCGGTGACTGAAAGTTCCATGCCACATCTTCTTGTAGGGTCAGTCATAAAGTAATCAGTTTGTACCCACAGAAGTCATACCCAGAAGCTTCCCTGTCTAGTGAACGTGCCCATTATCTGTTACACTCTATCTATATTGGGGGCTGTATAACCATTTGTTGCTCTTAAGGCCCATTTGGTGCTTCATTGTGTCCATTAAAGTAGCTGAAGATAACTTTATCTCGATGGCCATCTGTTTCAGTGTGTTCATATGTGGAATGGTTTCATAACCCGAAGCCAGTGTATGTTTTCCAGTTCTTCTTGTATTCACGTAACAAGCTGTCTGAACCATGACCCATGACATCTTTACTGTACTGAATGTGACTAATCAGTTGTGAAGGGTTTAAACCATATAGGGGGATACACACACACACACACACACACACACACACACACACACACACACACACACACACACACACACACACACGCAAACTCGTCTCAATTAAGTTTGTCCCCTTAAGCATTTGGGGTGCTATCTTAGAGGAACACGTTGTTTCTCAGCGCATGTTAATTATGTCAGCTTTGATTTCCATGGTTCATGCCTACATTCATGCACTTTAGTTAATCAGACTAAAGTAATATGTCATAGGTATCATAATCCAACCCTCTGATCTGGGGCAGACTGTTTAGCAGTGTTTGACTGCAGGCCCCCAGTCAGACAGACCATCTGTAATAGCTTCCTTAATAGCTTCTTCTGAAGTGTTTTACTAATACATGGTCACCCCTGCTTGTTCTTCCTGCTTTCAATCATTTAGCAAAATGCTTTTTACTTTTGTTGTGCACTTAAGGCTTTGTTGCGCAACTCAAGGCAGTTTTATGGTTTGGGCCTACTACAGTCACAGTGCATCAACAGATAGAGTTAGATGTAATTCAAGAGTCCTTGTGCTGGATTATCTTTATCCTTGTCTTTGATATGAAGAAGCCATCCCTAACAAGCGCAGTGACAGTCCCATAGGCCATGATGTTTGATCTAGAGGTTATTGCCTTTGCGAACAGAAGTGATTCGGTATGCTTTTAAGAATACGCTGAAAAGAATAGTGTGAGGACTCCTGCCGAGTTGCCAGGCAACGTTAAAATCCACACTACAGCCCTGTTAGCAGTTAGCTATTATCCTGTTATCTTCAGGTAACGATGAAAGGCTCTGAGCATCATAGCAGAGATTTATTCAAAGGCTCTGAGCATCATAGCAGAGATTTATTCAAAGTGTGTGTGTGTGTGTGTGTGTGTGTGTGTGTGTGGGTGGTTGTGATAATCAAGGTGCAATAGATCACCTCATCTTTCTGTGATTGTGGAGATGGCAGGTAACTTAAATGAAATAGGTTTGTCAGGCCACAGACTAATCACAGACTAATTGGATCATGCTGAATCTGTCCTCAGAGATGTCACCCAACACCTGCTCTGGATTCACAGCTGACTTCTGACTGTCACAGATTATTTGCCCCTAACGTACAGTGCTGATGTTATGCTTATACACTAGCTTGGCTTCACATCTCTAACTAACTTCCATTCTCAAACAGATTTATCAATGCTAGCTCTGCAATCAAAGGCCATGATTCACCATTACTGTGCACAGGCAATAGTGACCATGAACTGAGATGATTTGAGTAGAGAGACTGAGAAAGCAGATAGTTTAGGGTCACACACACACACACACACACACACACACACACACACACACACACACACACACACACACACACACACACTCGTACTCTGCATATACACACAGACACAGACAAAAGTGTCCTACATAATTCAATGTGCCCATCACATCCTGAAGGTTAATACGTTTTGACGAGAACCCCAGAACTCCCGTCAAAAAAGCACATAGACCAAAAAAATGCATCTTTGAAATTCCTCTAGGCATTTTGCCTTCCTATTCCTTGTGTCCTTTCATCAACTGGACTGACTTCAAGTGGTTTTTGTTTTTTATGACTGAAATAATTGTAGAAAGGAAACCACATTATGGACAGCTTGGCAGCAGAAGGCTACTCTGAAGCTGAAAGCACTCTCACATCCACTCTATACCACAGTGGAAACGTAATGTCCATAACTGCTCAATTCTGTTAAAATATGTAATGCAAAGATAATAAATAAGGCATGGCATACAACTAAGGCATATTTTATTACACTGTTGAATTGCTTTCTGCAGTCAGAATTGCCTATGTTCATTCTTCACTGCAGTACTTGACTATACTGTAAACTGCATCTTGGCAGTTTTTGACCTGCATGAAATTGGATAGGCTACTGACGGGGAATGGGATTGGATGGATCTCAATGTTTTAAAGATGTGCCCCTGTTTGTTGTAGTTAGTAGGTTGGGCTTCACTCCCATCAAACCACCAATCAAACCCTGCAGTGCCCAGCTAATCACCTGTAGCAAATGCTGGTAACCATGGAAATGCAGACTGAAAGATAAGGGATGATTTCCTCCCTTCTCTCCCCCCTCTCTCTCTCTCTCTCTCTCTCTCTCTCTCTCTCTCTCTCTCTCTCTCTCTCTGGAGAATATTGAAATATGTGGAGCAGACACCTGCTGAGAGAATCATGCTGCCTCGTAGTGTTGGTGCTGTGCGATGGCGGGAGCCACGAAAATTGGACAGCAAATTGTAGGGTGAATAGTGTTATTCCTTCAGCACTGGTAATTTTATTCCCTTTCTTTTTTGTCATCGTCCCGATAACTTGGACAGCCGCGGCGAGTGCTGGCTTGGCAGGGTGGTGATTTTCTGCACTGGGTTGTTTACAGATGAAGAAGCATTTGGTGCTGTTAATGCCGGGGAGGATTAGGCAAATTACCCTCAACTGGATGAGACAGTTTGGTCACCACAGCACAGCATGGTACTCTTCATAGACCCTTTCAAGAGAGTTCCATTATCAGCATCATAGTTGACCCCACAAGGCTTCCGTTTTAACATTCCATATGTTATCTTAATGCAGAGGAAATAGATTGGGAACCAAATAGAACATTCAAGCATTGTTTTTGTTTTTATTGTTGAAAGGGTCTATATGACCATCCGAATATACACAGTAAGGCCCTGGATGTCTGATTCTTTTGACAGAGAGGATAGCAGTCATCACCATATCCTGCTGTTCCCCATTGGATTGATTAACGTTGTTGCGTATAGCTCTAGTTATACTGTACACCATAATTTTGTATGAATCAGGTATGGCAGAGCAGCACTAGATCACATGTGGAATAAGCAACTTTATCTTTATGCCAGACTTGGAAGAAGTAATAACATACAGCACCACTATCATTTGCGCCCATCTCCTGAGAGGCAAACCGACAGCCCAAACGTCACTGAAAATGACATGGAGTCAGTGTAAGGACTGGTGAGGGGGGGTGGGTAAATCCCCTGAGTTAGCAGACCCTGCCACACAGTAGAGGTAATGGGGGAGCTGGCATGCCGAAATGCACCACTGACGGTGTCAGATTTAGTTGGCGTGGCTCCAGAACTCTCAACGAAACCACAAAGCCCACTAACTCTGTTTGCAGAGTGGAGCTCAGGCAGGATGCTCCTGAAATAGATTGCAATTAGGCTTGGCTTTTTTATATTGAGTGAGTGAGACATAATGTTGGTTTAAAACGTTGTGGGGGCGAAATGTCATCGGGAAAACGGTGCCCATTTCTTTTACTTGTCTAAGATAAATTGGTGGTAGTTGTCTCATTCTGTTTGCAGCATTTTATTTTCCTGAAAGGGATGTTTTCTTTTCATGACAGTCAATGAGCGCCGATTGCAGTCTCCAAGTGGGTGTGGTGATTCATGACTGAAGTGCTATGTCAAATCTATTAAAACGATAAAGCATTAAGTGGAAGCCCCCTCATTTATGCAGGCCACCAGCTCAATTGCCATGCCTGTGTTTTCATTGCCAATTGCCATTTGCTTAGTCACAGGAGTAGGCTGTTTTTTTTGTTGTTTTTTTTTTTTTGTAACAAAATATTCAAAAGTAAAAAACAATGTTTTCAAATAGTGACACTTGAAATCTCAAAAAAGAAGATATTGTGATGCATATTGTATGTTCACAAAACAATTGAAGGTAAAACCTTTTCTTTCACAGTGGTCAGTGATTAACTCCACAGTCTCCACATACCATTTATGTCCAATCATGCATTTGTTTAATTAATATCTAGACAAATTATATACTATAATACTACATAACTAGAGAGAGAGAGAGAGAAAGATATTTATATATATAAAAAAATAATACTACATATCTAACTATGTAGTATTAAACATCACCAGTGCAGTGAATGCCATCGGTTAATATCTTAAACATCTGTAGTGCACCTCTACTTAACATCTACTATACTGATTTGTTCTCACATAAGCTCAGCACATTTAACAGAGGACAGATGTTTGGCAGTTACGCTGCTCAGATGGAACAGCTTTCACGTAATTGTCACCTGGTTGCACCACTGAGATTATTTGATCTGGAGATTTGCAGATTGTGGATTAGCTAAAAAAAAAATAATAGAAATAAAGCTTTAATGTGGCTAGTCTCTGTTTCCTTTTACTTTTCTCTTCTGCAGGATGTACACCCCCCCCCCAAAAGTAGATGTTGGAGCCATCCAAAACTATTGCTGAGAAAATACCCTGTTAGGCTTTTCTGGCATTTGTCTGTACAACCACTCTGTAATAGCCCAGGCTACTGTCCCATGCCGCTTCCAGGCTCCTGCTGGAAATCACCAGGGTTTAGGGCCTGCCTGTCTGGGCGTGCTTCTAAGCCTCCTTAATGGCTGCTTTTTGGCCTCTGTGGCTCAGTGCGATAGCCAGGCTCTATGAATCACACTGACACCAGAAGCCTTGGAAATGAATGCTTTGTCATCACTAATGCCCAGCAGTGTGTCGTCTCCCTCTGCTGAAGTAACCCTATGACATATTTGTGTCCAAGCCAAGGACTCGTCCCCATCTGGGATGGAAATGTAAAACTGTGGTGGATGGTGCTGTAAGCTTATCTGTTGGGTGTGAGTAAACGATACATGTTTTTGAAAAGGAGATATGGAAGGGTTTTTTTTTTTTTGGGAAATTTGGCTTGAGTTTGGCTCTCTGGTTTCATTTGTGAATTAATGAACTATGAACTAGTGAAAACATGTCCATTAGTCATTTCATTTGAGATGATCAGGAGCAGCGTGATCATGACAGGCTTGATGGCTCTGAGCTTCATCAGATCTCTTGTAACACCAGAGGGCCGTGTTGTGTGTCCACAGGTGGAGGAGGTGGTGGATGTGGGGACGTTTGCCGAGGAGGACATTCACATTCCCAGCATCTACGTCAACAGGATCGTGCAGGGGGGCAGCTACGAGAAGAGGATAGAGGTGAGGACCATCAGACGGCCACCACTCCCCGACTAACCCATCTGTTTCTTTCATCCTTCTGAAAGGACCTTATCCACTCTTCTTCCCTTCTCTCTCCCTCTCTTTTTCTTCTGTTTTCTCTCTGTTATTCATTCTCACATGTCTCCTGAAGAGGAGAACGGTAAAGAAAGGTCAAGATCAAAAGCCCAAGCCCAAAAAGGACTCTGACATTGTGAGGGAGAGGATCATCCGTCGTGCTGCCCTTGAGTTTCAAGATGGAATGTATGGTAAGCAAGAATAAAGCAGACACTTTTCACTCCCAAGGAAGTCTGGAGCACTGTAACATGGTCTCCATAATGCCTTCATAAAAGATATTTATTTTGTGGCTGTCTTCAAGATATTTTATGCAGTGAGTCTGTGTGCACTAGTTCTAAAGGGCCGTTCACACCAGGAATGATGACTAGAACGGCCAGCTAATATGAATGACAGGACGTCCACGCACAACCTATAACCATAACAACATGAAGAATTATATAGTTTGAAATCACTTTCAGAGCGATGTTGAGAATGATAAAAAGCTGACTGCCAATCAGAAACCATAAAATTTTAAAACATCACATTCATCAACTCGAGGAGAGTCGTTTATCGTATCGTTTATCGTTTTTGTTAGAGTTACGGTTCTTAATAGTTATGGCTCTTGGTGTGAACAGCCCTTAACGTAGGTGTACATTATGAACAGTGTACAGCACAAGACACTTCTTCGGGTCACGGGTCATGGTAGGGATTGTGGAGTTATTATAATACTACAGACGCTTTCATGGTCAAATCCATTGGGAAGTAACGCTAAAGTAGAAGTTCCCTGACTGCAGGTGTCTACCAGTGTCTAAAGACAATGAGGGTGCCCACTGAATGGCCATCCACTAGTAAACACAGGTTGTTTGGTCTACTGTGTTCTTGTGATGTGTCACTGGTTTGGCCGTAATGCATTTGTTTGATTAGCAAACCTGGGCATCGGGATCCCCATGCTGGCCAGTAACTTCATCAAGCCGGACATCACAGTCCACTTGCAGAGCGAGAACGGCATCCTTGGCCTGGTAAGAGTTAATGTTCCATTCGCCTCATAAAGTAACACAATTCCTACACACAAGTCTCTGTGTTTTGTGTAATGCCCTGAACACTACCTACTGTCTCAATGGCACTTAACAGAAGGCTGTGTGTGAATTCAGCGCAGGTGTAGTATATAGCAGTGGGAATCAGCAAAGCTGAAGACCTTGAGCAGAACTTCAAGTCATATTCAGTCTCTATAGTGTGTCTGTGTCCACACCAGCAGCAGAAATTAGACCAAAGTAACTGCACCAAGTTAATGTTATTTGACAGTCAACTGTTAATGCACCTGTGGATTGCAAATGTATTTAGTAATATTCTTCTGGATCCAGTTATTTTATGTTTTTCTCTCCAACATGTCCAATTATAACTCCTGTCTATTTTACACTTAACTTTTACACTCAATAATCTTTTTTTTTTTTTTTTTTTTTTTTGTTTGCAGTGTTTATACTCCTATATAGAATTTCTGTGTGAGTCCATAGATAGGTTGCTATCTGCTATAGGTTGCCATCTTTGCTCATTTTGTCCAATTACAATTCCCCTGTCTGCTAATAGCTGGGTAGGCCTGGAGCCCTCAGCTCTCTAATTCTCCTCCTGAGGAGAGAGGGTGGAGGTGGGGGTGGGGGTGCTGGAGGCTGGGAGATGCAGCAGGCTGCTGCGCCTCGTATCGGATGAAGTTAAATGAGCGGCACCGAGATGTAATGAGATTTTGTGTGATCTGAATCCTGATGCTTGCCCTCCTCCCCATGTATAAATAGTAACCTCCTGACATACACCTCCCACCTGCCTCACAGCATTGCAGCCTCATCCACTTAAAAGAGGGAAATCATTGGCTGATTAACGGAATGGAGACTCTTAAAAACAGACTCTCTAAAGACACAGACTCTCTACTGTAAGAGTGAACGGACTAACATGTTATTTCCCGTAAATGCAAAACTGCTGGGAATCTAATATTGCTTATCTGACTTTGTTTCTTTTGACGAATGTTTGTTTTTATCTAGTGAGTATACGTGTGAGGTTATTCTGGTTGGCTGTGTACACACACGTGTGCTGGTAGTAACTGCCCTTGGCTTTTGTGCTTAGGGCCCATATCCCACAGAGGAGGAGGTGGACGCTGACCTCATCAATGCCGGTAATTTTTTTTCCTTCCTACTTGTATTCTCACCCTCAAGCTGGTGGCTGAAAAGGTCACTATGGAAAAGGTTGCTCTACTTTAACAGAATATCAACATGTCTACCCCCCCCACACACACAGGTTAAAGTGTTTCTCATGTTTCTCTCCTTCTCTGTAGGTAAAGAAACTGTCACTGTTCTACCTGGGGCCTCCTACTTCTCAAGCGATGAGTCCTTTGCCATGATCAGGGGGTAAGCACATGGTGATCTCTGGAGTTTTGTTTTTGTTTTTTATCTGGAAAACCAGACAAGCGCTGTGAAAACCACTGCATCAGTGTCTGTCCAAAACACCTGCCATACCAACAGATGCCTGCGTGTACCCATCAAAGTAAACTCATCATAAAGACAGTTTGTAGCCACCACCACGACACCACATCTTTCCTGTCTATTAAAGTGTAATTCCAGCGGAAATTGACCCAAGGGTGTTTTTCTGCATTAAAACACTTCAAATAGGCCGTGGAGATGTACGCTCATGGCCCTTAGCTAATCCACTATTTGCGATTTGGGGCTATAGTGTATACCAGTGAAAGCTCTGTAGTGGTTAATCAACGAAAAAAATACTGTCTCCACGGCTTATTTGATGTGTTTTAATGCAGAAAAACTCCCTTGGGTCAATTTCTGCTGGAATTACACTTTAAGTGTCTGTCAAGATCAAAGGAACAATTTGACAAAGAGCTACCACACATAAGGGTGGTGCCGATATCTGAGAGTTGTGTGTGTTTGTCTGATAGCAGGAAAAAAAGACATTGCAATAGATTCAGAATATCAAGTATTAGTGTAATCAAAGGCGTGACCTTTTGGGGCCTGATAAAGCATCTTTGTGACAATGCCTTACTGTGGAGAAGGCCACACAATAGAGACACATTTGATTTGGCCTGTGGCGACTGTATCGGCCGCCCATGCCCTTGCCACTTCCTGACATTTCCACACGGTCAGAGCTGGTGTTCTCTTTAATTGAATGTCCAGCCGGCCGATCGGCCAGTCACATGAAGCGAGCGATTGTCCAAGCCTGAATGTTTTTCCTGCCCGGGCGGTATTGAAAGTGGGTAAGGGCGGTGGTGGTGGTTGTGGTCAGCTGTTCGGGGCAGGCAGTCGATGAAGCAATTAGATCAGGCCAAGCTAGTGGGCGCGCAGGGGGCAGAGGACAGGATCAAGCAGCCCGGAGGTAAGGATTGATGGCTCTCCTCGCCGCGCTTACATTAGCACTGCTAATCACAGCGCTAATCACTGGCAGCCCTCTCCGTGCAGGGAGCAGCTTCAGAAGGTTTTATTTTGTTGTGGCACTGGGGGAGGTGGGGTGTGTTTGTGGAGGAGATGTCTCTGGCCTTTCTCACGCGCCACTCTAGTCTTTCCACACTCAGCATCACGGCCATTTCTTGTCGTCTTGTGCTCGACAACACTATCAGCGTCAATCCATGGCTGCTCCACACAGCCAGGGACGCATGATTTCTCTCTGGCACGCCTCTCTCTCTCTTTGTCTCTCTGTCTCCCTCTGTCCCTCCCTCTCCCCATGTCGCCTGAAGACTGAATTGTCGATACACATATACATTAACCCCCCATTCTTCCTCCTGCTGGTCCCTCTCTCTCTGCATTTGGCCTGGGCGGCTGACTCATTTCACCACCCACCTTCTCAGCGCCGCGTCCCCCGGGAAATCCAATAACTGCCATAAATCTGCCAGCTAATAGCGCGGTGGCAGAGACGGAGCCGAGAGCCTTGGAGAATGGCTCCGGGGGCTGAAGGCAGCCATGTCTTCGACAAGTGCACCCCGCAACCACCACCGATGCCGCCACTATCCCCCTCCAAATCTTCCACGACATTAATGCACATAGAGGAGAAATGTGATCCAGACCGAGAAGCGAAAGACATCTTTACAGCTTCCTTGACCCATAAATACAGAGTACTGCATGGCTCGGGACCAAGCAAGTTAGCTCTGTGGCCGCAGTATAAATGGAGTAGATATAGTCACTGTGTGGTACATACGTCTATTACATTGTGAATACTCTTTGCACAGTAGCACATTGACGTAAACGCTAGACAGATAGTTATAGAATGCTGTTTTTGTCACAGCAGCCACTAACGACTGATCTTCTACTGGGAAATAGCCAGCTGCTTTCAAGCCGTCTGACACAGATGGCACATTTTTTGGTTCATTTACTCTTGAAGGGCAGCCGTTATAATTCACTTGCCTTCATTACACAAAGTCGGTGACAGACAGGGCTCCAAACATTATGGTTGCAGTTTCTGAAGTAATTTAATGTTCGAAAATGCTGCTATCTGATTCACTCCAAATTAGAGGCAAGAAGAGCAAGAGCATTTCTATGTAACACACACACACACACACACACACACACACACACACACACACACACACACACACACACACACACACACACACACACACACACACACACACACACTTTTGACACTATTGCTGATCAAGGATACAGTACATGCATTTGAGTGTTCCTAAGTTGTTTGGGCAAACAAAGATTAATTTCATTTATTTCATTTCTGAGATATGCCACTCAAAGAGACCTCTGTTGTATTTAGTAAATGTGTATTATCTCTACAAATATGAATTATGTGTCATGCCGGGCTAATCATCAATGTCGCTCTACCCTTTCTAGCGGCCATGTTAACTTGACCATGCTGGGAGCGATGCAGGTGTCAAAGCACGGGGACCTCGCCAACTGGATGATCCCGGTAAGTTTTTGACACTGCTTAGCACATACCCATTTTCACTCACTCTCTGCAGTCAGTTTCATCACCTTATATGAAATATACCCACTGTCAACCTGTGTCTAACCTGTTGGACATCACTCCTGAGGCCGTCCCAACTTAATGAATTTGTAAAGCTGTGTTATTATCTTGTCAATATTAATGTGGAGTGATAAATCATTGGATGATCATTATGCCTTGTGAGGGACAAACACTATGTCCTCATTAACTCCCAGGTTTTGCTCACTCTGACATTTTCCACATGGTCAGAACAGAGTTATTGAGCAGAGCCAGTGTGGAAAGTCTGGCCTGAGTAGAACAGAATGTTGTGGGCTACTTGGCACTGATTCAAAACAGTGCTTTGGGAAAGGTTGGATTAGATTCATATTGAATCTTGTTTGGCAATAGCTGTGGAAATATAATGTGTGTGTGTGTGTGTGTGTGTGTGTGTGTGTGTGTGTGTGTGTTGCTGTGCACTCACTTAAATGCAAGCACACCACATTTCCCACAACATTTCAGAATTAAATTCCAAGGCCTCTTATTTATATTAACTTATTTTCTCGATTATAGCGTGATTCAACCTCTCGGGGAGCGAAATGTGTGAAATTGGAAATAATTAGAGGTGTCCTCATTTATATCAGCTTCACAGTATGATATCTCTATCTGTTTTGAATTATTTCATGGCTTCAAAGGTACATGCCAACCAAGTACTGATGCTCAAATTAAACATAGTGTTTGGAGCGCATTGAAGTTTATTGAGGTTCATTGCATTTATAAGAAGGTGAGTATGGAGAATTGTAAATACAATAAATGAAATCAGTAGCTACGGCTTAGCGTTGGTTTAATGTAGTCATATTTGCATTATGGATGGAATGGGATAGAAGGTTTGTTATCACTAAAATCTCTGTTTGTAATTGGCAAACATGCATGGATCATGGAGATAGTGTATTCCTAAGCAGACCCTGGTACCTTTGATTGTTTTAGACCCAGGAACTTGTGGCAGAATGATCTCTATGGTGTTGGTGTGTCTATGGTAGAGTGGTGTGACCTTCCTCTGTGGATGTGGAATTGTATTTTTGTTGTTGCAGTGAATGGCCTGATGTCACTCTTGACATAGCAGTAAGTGGTCTGACATCATTGTTGTCATAACGATAATCATTAGTAATCAGTGATATGGCAGCGGAAGCAGCTGGTCACCAAGGAAGCTCACATAGACCTAGTGGCCCTGAGCATGCAATGCATTCAGCCAGTGGGATAAAAGCAGGTTGGAGACATGGTTGGCACTGGTTACAAATGTTATGCAGCCACATGGAAACTCGTGCAGAACCCCAGTATGTTAAGGGCACATGGTCTTTCAGGTAGTGTGTGGTGCTGTTGTTTAGTGTAGTTTGTGATTGGTGCTTTGCTTTTGCATGGTGTGCGTCTCTACTAACTACTTTAGCGTCATTGAAGAATACTGCGATTCGTTCATCGTCCTGTCGCCTGAAAAGATGAAATTAGTTTCACTTTGTAACACAACGTTTAGTATCGCCAATGGTTATTTTGCCAGTTATCACTGCAAGCTGGCTGAATTAATTTATATTTCATGGTCTCGTATCACCGCATCTCTGCTAGTCTCTTCCTGTCTGAATGCGGCCTGAGTACCATACATTAACAGTGGGGTAGATATCATCTTAGTTGCGGCAGATGCCCTCGTGATGCCCCCGTAAGGGTTTGTGCCGGTGGAGCCATGTTCCTGGCTGGAGTGGAATCCAAGATGTCCCACTGTAGTAACTGTGGAAGTGCCCTGGTCAATTTAAAAGAAAAAGAAGGTGGGAAGGTGCCCACTTGATCCCTTTCTGACCCTTTCATTCACCCTGGCTCGCCTGTTGACCACCTTGGTTTGGTGGGCAGCTGAGCTACTTCAAACCACCCTCATGTAGAGTTCTGACCGTGCTGCCTGACGGCGTCCTCTCCTCATGCAAGTGGCCAGAGGGTTCCCAGCGATCTGTACAGCTCCATAATTACCAGCACAAAGAATCTAGCACTGGGGGTATAACAAAGATGAACATCATTGTTGTCAAACCAGCAAGCTGTCAGCTGTCAGCGCTGGTGCCTCTGCCTTTGCCTCTGCCTCAGCTCCTACCTCAGCGGAGACTGGAAGTGAATCTCTGCCTTATTACCTGCACCCCCACTACACTCTGGAGCCATCGCTGGAGCTAAAGAGCCTATTTAGTTGCCCGCGCATGAAGAAATGAAGAAGAGCAACATGAGTTATTACACATGGCCTGGCTGAGCAGATCATAAACTACATGACGCTAGTTAGTCGTCTGACTCCTTTTCAAATAATCTGGGAAATCACTTGTTCTGGTCCCAAATGGACGTTTAGAAATTATCTGACGTTAGAACAGTGGGTTTACTCTCGACGCAGGGCACGTACACCAACAAATGACATCCCAGCACAGTCGACTGACTGTTTTCCTCGTTGCACAAAGCCCACTACAAGAGAGATTAACAGGCAAGCCACAGGTGGCATGCTATAACTCCACATGACTAATTTCACATTGTCATAATGGCTCTAGCAAAAAACCATAACTGTTGTCATAAAAACCATTGGTGGGAGCAGAGGAGCATTCCGCTCATTCTCACATGGCATCAACAGCGTGGGCTTTGAACATCAACGGCTCTCATTGTTAGTTGTGTCAAAGGAAACTCCAGTTAGTCAATGTTTTTCTTTTTTTTCCAAAGCATCCAACTTCAAGACCTCCATGCTCTCACTGTTTGGCCATTGTTCTTTCCCTGTGGTGCTGAGTGTTTACTGCCCCCACCCCACCACCTCCATGACAGAGCTCTGGACAGTCGATAGCGGAGCCCCTCGGCAGCGCTGCACAGCCCCACACTCTGCCTCGGCAGCCAGGGTTATTTATAGGGCTGCCCAGCCCTCGCCCTGTCACCGAGGGACGGCTTTGTGCTGCCCACTCGCGTGTGTGTGTGTGTGTGTGTGTGTGTGTGTGTGTGTGTGTGTGTGTGTGTGTGTCTGGGTCACTTGGTTGTAGGCTGCTCCACACGCTGTTCTCGGTGCTGCTGAGTGTGAGGCTCTGTGTGTGGTTGGGTCTGGTCATATACTTGCTTATGTTACGATACTGGAGGGGCTTGTGTTACGGTTATCAGTCAGAAAGGTGATGTTTCTCTTGTAGGGCTTTTTAAAATGCAGAAGAGGAAACAAATGTGATTTAACATGTTTGGTAGAGATGATTGGATGCAGTCTCGCTGCGCTTGAAAATTGTTTGAAAATATTTACAGCAATTATTTCTACTGAGAAGGTGGCTCATTACTTACTTCCTTTACAACAATTAATAAGATGTGAAAACCCTCACAGTTTAGCCATAACAGCCCATTCTCTTATGCCACAACAAAGTAATGATTTAAAAATAAGAAAGCAGTCAACAGAGAATGTTTATTTAATTAGATTACAAAAATGCACAGGAGTGAGAGTGAGAGTGAGAGTGAGAATGAGAGTGTGTGTGAGAGTGAGAGTGAGAGTGTGTGTGAGGGTGAGAGTGAGAGTGAGAATGAGAGTTTGTGTGAGAGTGTGAGTGAGAGTGTGAGTGAGAGGGAGAATGAGTGAGAGTGATGAGGTAAATGGGGTAATGCCTCAGAGAGCCCTCGTTCAATCACTTCCTGTCTGGCCCTTAAACTCTTTAGATGAAGCAGACAGTGACGGTGCCGTAATCACAATAATCTCCCATTTACTCTCTGCTACCCTGCAATCCCCTCTAAAGTCCCCCGAGGACAGATGCTCGGTCCAGGGCACAGGGACACTGAAGACACATGGGTTCATTTGGGTTCCTGGACTGACTGACATCCGTCAAAATAGAAATAAAAAATCCATATTTAGAGGACTGGTGACCACCCCTTGCCCCTACAGCTGAGTCATCATGTTAGACTATAAGAGGTAGATATGTTTTGTTATTGTCCGTTTTTGTTGTTTGTCTAGACTTATACTGGTATTGGTATACAAAGTAAGCCATGTGAAATGTTTAGGAATATGGAAAAACAGCGTCAAATGTACTTGAATGTAAGAGGAGTCAAGATCGGTAAGGGGGAGAGGTGCAGAAACATCGTCCCCTTGGAATTAGAAGGTTCTATCTACGTTCTGAGTAGTTCTGAGATATTGAGATATTTCATAGTTATACTGATAAGCGGAACAAACCTCTTATAGATATAGATATAATGTCCAAAAATGCATACAACTACACCTCACCTCACCTCACAACACAACACACTTTAGGTCAATATCACACCGAACTTCTCCTTTAAAGTGTCACAGAATAAGAATATGTCAATAACTCAATTTTGACAAAAATGTCAGATAGAACCGTATAATTGTAAGGGGACGAGATGCCCTGGTGGAGGAGCAGACACGCCGCTCATCTTCTGGCCTGCCGGAGGAGTGCAGCTCCATCTGTCTCTTCCAAAGGGAAATCAGAATAAGTGAGTGTTCAGTCTGTTTAGATCAGAATACATCAGAATAAACAGCCTTACTTATGTGCCACAGATATGGCTTTGTGTTGGACTGATGCTTAGCTATACTGTCACAAGTCTCTTTGGGGAGAAATCCATGCAATCGAGGATCTCTGTATTTTTTTCTAGCAGGTTCTGAGTAATATCCAGCTTCAGTTATCCAAGGTATTCACCACTCACCCACTCCCCCTCAGCAACAACTGATGTAATGGTTCTAAAAGCTTTCTAGCCCGAAGGATTTTCTAATTATGTTAATACAGCCTGAACCATATGATTTAATTGTTGTGGGCTTGGCATCGGAGACACAGCTTATGTGTTTTTTTTTTTTTTTTTTTTTTCCCGTTGTTGCTGCTGGAAGAGGGTAGAGCAAAGGAATTAGAAGGCTTAATTTGATCCGTTCCTCGGGAGCCAGGGGAGTGTTTGTGCAGCGCTGTTGCTGCCTGACTTCTCATCCACAAACAGTTGAAAGGCCAAGCACATCTTGAATGGAGCACACTCCCACACTCTACCTCCTCGCCTGTATCCTGCCTTGCCCACGCACCGCTCTCGAAAAACCAAATAACCAGTGCAGGCATTGTCGCGCTCTGTTAAAAGGCCCTTGACCAACGGCTAACAAGTGTGCTGTGTGCTGCTGGTCGCTGTTGGTTCACCTCAGGTCGTAGTTAATTTTGTAAATCATTCACAGAGGGTGCAACTGTTCTTTTGTTTGTAGTTTTCTGTATATAACAACACTGACATTTAGACTTCTTGGCTGAAACTAAGCCCAAATGATTGAGTAAGCCTTAACACCTTACTCTATAGATATGTATCAAGGATTTGTTGTAGATCAGACATGGTATTTGAAGAAGGGTAAGTGTACTGTTGAAAGACATCAACTATGTTTATGATTACTTATTTACCCTGTCTGACAGTGGAGCACTGTGACTTGCAAACCAAAATTAATTTGGCATATTACCCAAGGAGGCGTAGGATGCAGAAGTTAGAATTTCCAAAGCCAGTAACATTTTTGAACGTTCATTGCAGATTCAAAAGCAGATGTCATTATCTAAAGCCACTTACAGTTCAGCACAGATTGTTATCAGTGTGGGTGTTCCCTGGGAGTTAAACCCAGGGTTGTGATGTTCGCATTAGTTGTTCTACCAGTTGCTCCACCACATTAGCCACATGAACACATATAAACTAGTGTCACTCTTGTTTAGTGTCCCTCTTGTCAGCGGACACATTATTGATGGACAGTGCAAAGGTACAATCTCAGAGGCTTTTAAGAGTTATGACCAAAAATAAATACATTTGGAAAGCCTTTAAAACTTTTCTTTGACAGCTTTAAGGTGAATTATGCCTCTATATAAAAAATAGATGTCATTACAAGGTAATAAGGTTGTCTGATAATGATGTGAAATTGTTCTGTCAAAGTTACTTGAGTGGTTTTATAATGGCCTTTTTTGTTTGTACTGTAGGAGGCATGATTTAGCATCTCAGTTGTAATGATTTTGCGAAATGACATTATTATTGACACCTATTAGTGCTATACCCACACCTGAGGACTCAGTGACAGGAAGTACTGCAGGGGTAGACACTGAGCTTTCGATCGCAACTTTCACTGCACATGACATTCGAGAGGCAAGCTGTTAAATGGAATGTATTTTTTTCTGCTTTAACTTTGAGCCACCTTAGAATAATAACCGCGGACAACAAAACATCATTATGGAAAATACCTCTTGGTTAAGCCTCAGGTAACAAGGTTTTCAGTTTCCTAGCAACT
Source organism: Alosa alosa (assembly GCF_017589495.1). Taxonomy (NCBI): domain Eukaryota; kingdom Metazoa; phylum Chordata; class Actinopteri; order Clupeiformes; family Clupeidae; genus Alosa; species Alosa alosa. The sequence continues at coordinate 6,980,340 of NC_063212.1, forward strand.
ATGTCCCCTTCGTCTGCATGGTAAATAACTAAGATGCCATTTTGCAGGTCTCAAAAAAACAAAACAAATTGTGCTACACTTGACAAGTGGTGACAAAACAGTGGCGAGATTAATTGACAAACAAAAAAGCTCTCCAGTTGCGCTTTTGTAATTGCTCGAACATCAAGGGAGTGTTGTTTTAGTTTGTTAGGGGTTGATTTCCTCTGGCCCAGCATGCAATTCATTATTGCTTTCAAGGTCCAGTTCATCATATGTTCAAATTTGGCCATAAAAGAGGATTACAGGTTAAGAGCCATTTATCTGATTGAATACTCTGTATGTTATGTAAGAAACATAATCATGCTATAAAAGGTGATCTGTATTGTCATACCCTCTCCTTCTCTGATTGGTTTTTCTTTTTAAAAAAACAAAATGATTTTTTTTGCATAGCTTTATTGTTTAACAGATCGGTGAAATTTTCTTTGTGTGTGTGTGTGTGTGTGTGTGTGTGTGTGTGTGTGTGTCCTTCCCAGGGGAAAATGGTCAAAGGTATGGGTGGAGCGATGGACCTGGTAGCCAGTGCTGGAACTAAGGTGGTGGTGACGATGGAGCACTCTGCAAAGGTAGGAACAGTCACACACGGTAACTGCATCATGTCATGTTACACTGCTGTTAAAAAGTTGGGGTCGCTCAGAAATATCCTTGTTTTTTGAAAGGGAAAGGGCCATTAAAACAACATCAAATCAATCTGAAACACAGTGTAGGCATCATTAATGTTGTAAATGACTATTGTAGAAAGAAAATGGCTGAAGAGTACAGAGAAATGGACGCCTCACAAAACACCAGTGTCAACATAAACATCAGGATGCTGGCCTTCTAGACAGAATTGTAAAGAAAAAGCCAAATCTCTGACTGGCCAATAAAATGGGAAATTTGTACTAAGAAATCTTGAAGAAAGAAGGCTATTACTCCAGTTTGCAATTCCAGGCCAGTCTCCGTGGGCAGTGCTTGATGATTGAAGCCAATTTCCTCCAAAAAAGAGGATAGTAACCCAAAGCACATCTTCAAACTATATAAGAAGTAGTCAGCTGATACTCTATCTATAATAGAGTGGATAAGTGGCTTCAAACTTTTGAATTGCAATCTACTTGATGTATCAATTTAATGTAATTGATTTAGCAGATGTCATTATCTAAAGCCACTTACAGTTCAGCACAAATTGTGTGGGTGTTCCCTGGGAGTTAAACCCAGGGTTGTGATGTTCGCATTAGTTGTTCTACCAGTTGCTCCACCACATTAGCCACAGGAACACACATAAACTAGTCAGTCTTGTTCAGTGTTAACTGTCTCAGATGATTGATTATAATGAAAAAGCACCTAAAGTATTGGTAACTATTTAAAAGTGTGCAGGCACACCACATACTTACTATACTATACTATACTATATAGATGTTGACGGTCATTGGTAGTTGCTGACTATGAGGGGATAGATTATGTGTCTTATCATTGATGGAGGTCCCCTATGCTCTTCTAATCCACACCCTGCTCCATAAGTGTTCAACTACAGCGATCCTCAGCCATGGATAATGGGCGGGAGGAAGGTGTCTGGCTAACCTGCATGCTAATAATCACTTCAAAGCATTTGCACCATGTTGTTTCAGTGTTTCCCACAGAATTGGATTCAATTTGTGGCGGTAGCTGACTTGGACAAGGGGTATTAAGATCGTCTTGGTAGTGTATAGGTCTAATTAGTGGGCATGAAAATGCACTCTACTGTTATCCGATTTCTTCTTATTTTTTTTCTACGTATTTGTGCGTTTAATTCAGCTTCAACCATTTGACGTAGAAACTTTGTTCAAACTGTGTTGCGTAGGTCTTACTTAGGTGACTTCAGCTATGTATTTATCAACTTTGTAACATTTATACTTTTTGAACTATTAATTAAAAACGACTAAAAATTTCCCCATAGACTTAACATTGGTGATTATGACATCACAGTAGGGCACTTAGAATCCTATGCCAAGTGTTCCGGCCACCTCCAGCAACTGTCTGTCTCAGGCATACAATCTGGCTAAAGACTACAGATCCTGTTTAACTGCTTCCTCTGCCCACAACTGTTTCAAAATAAAAGTCTCCACTACAATAATTCCCTATTAAATAATTTGACCATTTAAACTATCCAACTATTTAACTTTTCAACTATTCCAACTGTCAGTTATCATCAACTATGTGAGGATGCTGTTCATTGACTTTAGTTCAGCATTCAACACGATAGTACCTCTCACCTTGGTCACAAAGATGAAGGCCTTAGGACTGAACACCACCCTGTGTCACTGGATATTTGACTTCCTCACCAACCGCTTCACAAGTGGTTAGGAGTGGGGGTCTGACATCTGACTCATTAACCATCAGCACTGGTGCTCCCCAAGGCTGTGTTTTGAGTCCACTGCTGTACAACATCTACACACATGACTGCAAAGCCAACAGTAGTCATACCTCCATCATCAAGTTTGCAGATGACACAGTGATCTTGGGCCTGATTAGTAACAACAATGAACAGTTCTACTTGGATCAGGTTGATGAGGTGGGCACAGTGGTGTCAATCTAACAGCTTGACACTGAATATCAATAAAACCAAGGAAATGGTAGTGGATTACAGAAGGCAGCAGCAGAACTACAGTTACACCCCACTAATGATCAGCGGGCAACCTGTAGAGAGAGTCACAAGTTTTAAATACCTTGGTGTCCACATTACTGAAGACTTAACATGGACTGTTAACACTCAATATGTTCTGAAGAAGTCCAGACAACGAATCTACTTCCTTCGTCCAGCTAAGGAAATTCAAAGTTTCTACATCCATCATGAAGGCCTTCTACACTTCAGTGGTTGAGAGTGTTCTAACTGGTAGCATCATCACCTGGTATGGGAACTCCACAGTTAGAGATTGTAGTACTCTGCAGAGAGTAGTGCTCAGCTGAACGCACTATAAGAACTCAACTCCTGCTCTACAAGATATCTATTCCAGAAGAGTACTCCTAAGAGCCCAAAAGATTCTGAAGGACTCTTCTCATCCTAACAATGGATTATTCCTTTGTTTTATTATTCCCCAACACACACACACACTTACATCATCACTGTCATCACTTCACATACATACAGCACACTGCTTGCTACAGTAAGCCTCCTCTACATACTTGCTGCACACTGCCCCCCACATACACAGCACATTGTCTTCAGGATCTTCTCCAACACACATCCTCTACATACTTACAGCACACTGCCCCCACCTACCCACCTACACACTACACACACACACACACACAGTCACTGCTCCACTCCCTCCCCCGCCCACACACACACATCTTCACTGTCATCACTCACATACACTACATACAGTACTCTGCTTGCAATAGTAAGTCCCTGCCCCCCCCCCCAATACACAGCACATTGTCTCATGAGGAAGCTTCTCCAACACACATATTGCACACTGCCCTCTCCCCACATACACAGCACACTATCCCATCTCCCCTGTCATCCCCCAACACACACACCAAGACCCCTGGCAGTTGGGTTAGCCCCCTTGAGCCGTGGATCTGCCCAAGGTTTCTTCCCTTGGTAAGGGAGTTTTTCCTGCCCTGTTGCTCTTAGGTGCTCCTTGTTGGTGCCCCCCACCCAATCCCAATCCTCCCCCACCTTTTTATGCAGCCCTTGCCACTTAATCTACTAAACCCCTCTTCTACTGCACTTTTTACCCCCATTAATGCACAAATAGGCTGACACCAGACATAATTTCACTGCATTTCTTACTTCCAGTAACTATATGCATGTGACAATAAACTTCCTTGTATCCTTGTATCCTTAACTATGCCTCTAGCCTACTATATTAAACCACCACCTACCTAGCAACCAATTTAGCAACCATTGAAATTAAGCATCTATGTCAGTTTCCATAGCAACCAACATGATTATACTAGCAAACCACTGTAGTAACTCCTTTATTTCTGATAGTAGCTACCATGGACACCCTAGCAACAACCTAGAAACGACTTCAAGTACCCTAGCAACAGCCTAGCAACCACATTCACGGTTAAAACCACAGCAACCAACATTAACTTAGCAACCAGCATAGCAACCACCATAACTACTCTAGCAACAGTCAGTTGTCATCAACTTTGACTCCCGTCAACTGTTTCCTCTGTCCACAACTGTTTCAAAGTAAAACTCCTCACTACAATAATTCCATTTTCAATAATTTAACCATTTTAACTATCCAACTATTTAACTGTTCAGCCTTTCAAACTGTCAGTTGTCATCAACTATGGCTCCCGCCAACTGTTTCCTCTGCCCACAACTTCAACTTCAAAATAAGTCCTCAATACAATAATTTGCTATAAAATAATTTAACTATTTAAACTATTTAACTGTTCGGCCATTCCAACTGTAAGCTGTCATCAATTATGGCTCCCCGCCAGCTTTTTTCACTATCTGACCTCCAACCTTTTACTTAGATTATATTTTAGACAATATTCAACAATATTTCATTCAGCAGCCATTTTTGCATTTTCATGCACTCGAAATTCCCTGGAATTACATTTTCTAGTTGAGTGCCTGTCACTTTAAGACGTTTGAGGGAACCCTTGCAATTGTAACACAGTTGAAAAGCTGCTGATGTGTGGATGCCATTCATAACGTTTTCTACATAGTTAAAATAAAGGTTCGTACTTCTCTTTGGGACAAGCACTTCAGAATTTTGGAAAACACTTTTCCATTTACATCCGGATTTTGCAAACATTAAGTGTCAGAGTCAATAAAATGAGCCCTTCAACGAAATTGACAAGCAGCTGTAAGTAGGCTAAGCACGCTAAATTCGACATCCAAACAGTATTCAGGGGTGTGATTCTTCCGTTTTTAATCAGAATTTTTCGTTTTTTGTGTGTGGGGGTTCTGTCTCAGCATAAGCCATGAATTATAACGGTAAAGGTCAACAAATTGATTTAAAAAAGAAAGTACATCATGTAAAAATGCTTGATTCAAGTCCCCCTCAGCAGAAGCCATGAAACGGTTTTGATTTAAAAAGCGTGTATGAAGTCCCCCCCCCCCCTCGTTTTGGCTTTGCATCCGGTGTCAGGATTTTCCGATAAGGAATCTCGCGATGCTGATATTGAATTTTAATTTCTCTTGTGCGTGGCGTGCTTGAAGTTAGCTGTGACAGACCTTACAGGTTTTCAGAGTCTGTCTAGGCCTACTACATTGTTTAGTTAAAGGAATTATCCGAGTAAAAATGCACTTTAGATCAATTTCACGGATGATTGGGAGTAGATAATCGTTGGGTTGACATCAAAATCATGTCATTCGGATGTGTTTTGAGAAAAGTTCGATTTTACCGTTTTTAGTCAAAACTCATTAGCCTGTTAGTGACCAGGGCATGTCTTTTCGCCGCTACAAAACGCTATTTTTATACCTCTTCTTCTACCGTTCCAAACAACATTACACTTACGTGGTAGTGAGTAGAGGGTCCCTAAAGCCAAACCGAAGTATCCCGAGGTCTTTATGTGGTCGGATAGAGAGTCCAGAATGAATTTCATCAAGCCAGTACCTTTCCGGTGTTATACGGTAACTGGCTTTCATGTTAACTGGCTGGACTGTTTACTTTGCCTCTGGTGTTAGCGTTAACCGCCCTTCTTTGCAGATGTGTTCAGCTGATGATTTAGCCTCCGATACCTGGCCGCAGATTCGTCTGTTTAACTGAAGTTCAAATAGACATGTTTGTGATGCTCCACTTTGTTGTTTAATAAAGCTTTACAACACGATGTGTCGGCATTGTAAGTGTCAGGTTGTCTGTAGTAGGCTACATGCGCTGGACCATGAATATGCTACCAAATAAATAAAAGTAAATAAACTCCACGTGGGTCTCGAACCACTAAATTAAACTGCTTGCATGATAACCTGACACCAAAATTCTTGCACCACTAACTAGTTGACACTTACCAGCAACATTGGTAATACTAGGCCTACTAGTAAATGAGGTCAGTATGTTATTGTGTTTAGCAGGTTAACACAGCGGATTATGGTGACTGGCTACTGTGTTATCTTGCAATGTTGCCCAAAGTAGCCTAACATGATTCAGTTTACAAACGTTTCACTGATTGCTGCCAGGCTGTGGCCGCCTCTACTTGAAGTGTCTTATAATAAACGCCAGCAAATAAATAAAATAAAAAGTTCAACTATGAGATTCGAACTCGAATGACAAAACTAGAACTATAATCTGCATATTAACCTGATGCATATCACAACCAACGCGGAAACACGCATTGAAAAACGCACAATGTGCAGGAGAAGTCTATGTCTTCATTTTACACAAAATGTTTCATATCACAAAAAGATATGTAATATAAAATATCACAAGATCATTAGGGCTCTAGGCTATTTAACGTTAGTGTTTTGACATGTTAACATAGGTTTGAGATGTATTGGATTTATATATATTTTTAATAATTTATTTCTTATCAAGTCATAAGTTTCATGTGGCTCAACAGGTTGATGCGTTGACAATGCTTTTTTAGACTAGCCTACGGGTTCAATCCTCGCCATTCACAGTTTTTTTTAAATGTATACATTTTAGACAAACAATGCTTCCTCAATTTAGGCTGAAGATAGACTAGGTGGTCTTTGGGCAGCCTGACCAGCAGTCTGTGAAATGTAAAACCATTAAATATTCATGGTCCAGCGCATGTAGCCTACCACAGACAACCTGACACTTCCAATGCCGACACATCGTGTTGTATAGCTTTATTAAACAACAAAGTGGAGCATCACAAACATGTCTATTTGAACTTCAGTTAAACAGACGAATCTGCGGCCAGGTATCGGAGGCTAAATCATCAGCTGAACACACCTGCAAGAGAAGGGGCGGTTACGTTAACTCCAGAGGCAAAGTAAACAGTCCAGCCAGTTAACATGAAAGCCAGTTACCGTATAACACCGGAAATGTTGCCATCTTTGCTGCCATCTTTAGGGCATAGTCCGTATCGATTGCGAAATTGACAATTTCGGCATATTTTCAAAAGAAATACTGGATTATGTTTTGTTTTTTTGTTTTTAAACGGCGACAAAAATTGTGAATTTCAGAGCGTCATTACTCCCATACTTGGCAATCGACTCCTCACGGACTTTCCCTAAAGATGGCAGCAAAGATGGCAACATTCATACTGGCTTGATGAAATTCATTCTGGACTCTCTATCCGACCACATAAAGACCTCGGGATACTTCGGTTTGGCTTTAGAGACCCTCTACTCACTACCACGTAAGTGTAATGTTGTTTGGAACTGTAGAAGAGGTATAAAAATAGCGTTTTGTAGCAGCGAATAATATGCCCTTCTCACTTCCATACGCCATGAGTTTTGACTAAAAACGGTAAAATCGAACTTTCTCAAAACACATCCGAATGACATGATTTTGATGTCAACTCAACGTGCATTTTACTCCGGATAATTCCTTTAACACCTTGTCATTTTGCGTTTGTCCAGCGGTTCATCTCCGTGAACCTTGCGCCCCTTGTCTAAAACATATTTCAGGATGCCATCTCACCATTAGAAAACGTAACGTTATGGTGACGGTGCGAGATCAAAGCTTTGGCATACAGTAAACGTCTTGCACATAATAACATTCAGCTGAATATTTAGTGGAAATAGTCTACTGTAGCAATGTGCTGATAGATAAAAAGTCGCCAATTTAAAGGCGCAGTCCGCATTTTAAATTAGCTCTCCATTTAGTGTGTGCGCTTGCAAAACTAGTGTTGTAGCCGCTTAGCCTAAACAATCCTGGTGCAGTAGCTTAAAACAGAGCCTACCATTTATTTTAGGAGGAGAGGTGTAGGAACTACAGTGTTACTTTGGGAGGAGAGGAATCGATGTAATTTGATTATCTTTGGAACTGAAATATCAACAACCTTCAAGTTGCAACCTCTTCAATCAGCATCAAAATATCAGTAGGCCTATCACATGATTCACTATTTTTTTAATGTGAGGCCCAGAGGGCTGTTAGGGGCAGGCTATATATTATCAAGTAGGAGTATAGTAAATAATTTAGTCAACATTTTAACTCCATGTTGGTTTAAGTTATAAACAAAACATGTTATAAATGGAAAAATCCATGGTTCTCGCCACTGTTGGCAAAATGATCATGATGGCCTATATATTTCAGCCATATTTGGTTTAGTCTTGTTAGTCTTGTAGGTTATAGGCTACATCAGAGACTTTCTAATGTGGAGACACAGCACTCAACAAATACTCCATAGAAATGCATGGGGCTAGTTTGTCCGCCAATATGGCGTTGTCTACACACACACACACACATATATATATATATATATATATATATATATATATATATATATATATATATATGTGTATATGTGTGTGTGTGTGTGTGTGTGTGTGTGAATACATTGAGCCAATCATGTGGTGTGATGGGAATACATTGAGCCAATCATATGGTGTGTTGTGAAGACATGCGTGCCAATCATGTGTTGTGATCTCTGCTGGAGCAAGATTGGTGTCTTGAAGCCTTATAGCGACGCGTGCATTTCTGCCGAAATGGATGCCCTACGAGTGCCCAAAAAGCGTTGGCAAATGCCCGCCGAGTGGAGGGACTTTCCTAAAAGGACTTTGGCTACATCTACTTTGCTCTATTATAAATTAGTTTTCTTTAGGCCTTATAGGCTATATTGTAATATGCTATAATGTTTGAAATATATGTATCTCAATGTATCAATACTTCCCATAAAAGTCATCAGATGTCATCATTTAAAGGGTTATTTTTCAAAATGTTCTTAAGGGGGAGCATGCCCCCGGACCCCCCTAGTATTTGCCCCAAATATATTTCCTTTAAGGTCCTTTTCCAGTGCCACCCTCGCATAGGATTTGCCTCATGAATTTTATGAAGTGTAGGTAATGTAAATATATACGGTAGCCAACACTATAGGACACTAAAGTACTCGAACCAAAGGGGGGTCAATTATTCGCTAATGATATTTTCCTTTTTTTTTTTTTTACCTTTGCCAATCACACCCCTGAGTATTCTAACGTTAGCTTTGAGATACTGCTTGATTTCATAACTTAACTTAGTTTAGTCTCTTCAATGTAGCCTACTATGTTGTGATAAGACCTTAGCAGAGTTCACTTCAATGCAGCAGTTTTGTTTGCACAGCATGGTCACGATGGTAAGCGGACTTAATAGCAATTTAGCCAGACGTCTTCTATGCAATGCTTCAATGTGGCAACAACAATCCTTCAACAATTGTGAATATTTTGTTAATGCACATGCAGAGGAGGGGCAGCAGGCTACAAGAGAGAGCGGGGCAGGGCAAGGAAAGGCTGCGTTGCGTAAAAAGTGCAGCTCAATGGCAATGCAAGGATTTGACCTTATATTTCATTTAAATTAAATTAAATTAAACATAGAATATTAATCTGTGGCGCCCTGCCACAGATTAGTCAATGTATGGGAAACACTGTGTTTTGATGGGAGCCCTGGGAGTGTTATTGTGTGACACCCAGGGCACAGAGTCGTAGTGGTGCTCACTCCACCCTTATTGTTTGGCCTCTCAGTCTGGCTGCTGCACTGGTGCCCAATATCAAAGTGTAAGGGCGGGTGGGGGGGCACTCATAAAAATAAGACTTGGGTGTTTTATTGCCAAAAGCAGCCCCATGAAACAGTGGACGTGTTCTGGCCTTGGTGACCTCCTTTAACACGACGCCAAGCAACCCTTTTCAGGGTAACACAAAGCTAACCTGTCTAGCCCTGTGCTTGTCATTTACTGTAGTCAATGAAGCCTTCTGTGGCTGACATTCAATCTATATCTTGGACCACAACTGCCAATGAAGTATTGGAGACTTCATTATTTTCCGTGTTGCCTATGTCTTTGTAATCACAAAGATGGCGCTCTTTGAACACAGATGGTCAGAAATGGTAAAACTGTATCCAAAGACCCATATTCACAGATACAGATTTGAATGAGGATTACTAGGTGAACTATAGGACGTTAATTTCTGTATATCAAAGCCGAATGCACTAGCAGCAGCAGGTGAGCAAATTCTGACTTGAATTGCATTGTATTGTCTGTTGTTCTAAACACTGGAGTTGGGAGCCGTGATTTGAATCCATGGAACACCCACCTCATCCACCACCCCACCTCCGTGACGACAGATTCCAGCTCTACTGAGCGTGCTCCACCTGCCACCTGTCACTCACTCGCATGTCACAATGGCTTTGTTTTATTTATGCAGCTGATGTGCTGCCTAGAGGGTGTGTGTGTGTGTGTGTGTGTGTGTGTGTGTGAGAGAGAGAGAGACCTCAGCTGTTTTGGGGACACGAGACACACAGAGGCAGGGCAGAGGAGATGGGGTTAGAGCCGAGGCCTTGGGGGGTGTTGTTCACATGCTGCTGCCCCTTAGTTTGCTCAGATGAGCATCGTGTCCCCAGGGGTCAGTTAAGCCTCCCTCTGGAAGGGAAATAACAAGACCTTACCACATCCAAAATGCCCTCACTCTCTCTTTCTCTCTCTCTGTCACTTACCTCTCACTTTCTCTCCCTCACTCTCACTTTCTCTCTCTCTCTCCTCCTCCTTCCCTTTCTCTCTCCTTCCCTGTTTCTTTCATTTTCCCCTCCATCTCTCTCTCTCTTCACTCTATTCCTCTGTCTTTTCTTTTTCTCTCTCTTTCTGTGTGCATTCTCTTCCCTTTTCTTTTCAGTGTTAATTAATTTTTTTGTCCAGAACCTCTGCTGTTTGTGTCTGCCCTGAGCCCAGTCTCACCCAGCAGCACCCCTGGGAGCAGGTAGTCTGAGTCTCAGGTTCCCAAAGTTACCACACAGTGTAGACTTCCCTGTGCTCTGCAGAGGTGAGCGAGTTCAGTGCAGTTCAGTGAGATTTGTGTTGTCTTCTACTTCATTGTCCTCCACCACACCATTGGTCTACACTGATGCCTGTAAACACACACACACACACACACACACACACACACACACACACACACACACACACACACACACACACACACACACACACATGCACACTTTTATATCTGCCTTTTATAGACTGCTAGTGGTCTATCCTACCTAATGTTTTAATTAACTCTAGCACTAACTCAACTGCCGCTTTATGCAGGTCTCTGTTTCAATAACAACGACAGCTTAATTTGCAGACACACACACACACACACACACACTTTTTCCCCTCTGAGACTTGATTTTGTCTTGCTGAATCTGGGCTCTGGCTAAGATGCCACTCTAGTTGGTGCAGCCTTGTTCTGGGCGCCTCATTATCAAAACGTGTCACCCCACTGTCACTGTGATGGGGAGCAGAGTGCTGAGTTTCAGGTGGAGCCATAAATAACTCTCTCTCTCTCTCTCTCTCTCTTCTCTCTCTCTTTCACAGGGAGGCAAGCACAAGATTCTGGACAAGTGCAACCTTCCCCTCACCGGCAAGCAATGTGTGGACAGGATCATCACAGAGAAGGTTTGTGCATCAGTGTCCACAAAATTAACTGACGGATGTTCCGTATAGACATGTGTGACGGTGCATTCCGAAAGCTGTTGTGGTGCTCAAAGAGAAGTACTGTGTTTGAAACTTGCACAGTGATGCACTTCAACTAAAATGGATTGTGAAACATAACTATAATTCATGATATTCATGCTGATGCAACGGTGCCTCGATTGTTTAACCTGAAAGAGTATTACTTTCCCGACACAAATCAAGTAAAACGCAAGGGGACCCTTAAATAATTTATAATTTTAAAGTGAATTGGAAGTAATTTCTCTTTCATAGGCGAGCGCTGTGGTTTTCATTCAGTGGCAAGTTGGGCAATATTCTGCAAAATGAGCTCAATGGGGCGGCATAACGGCTAATTCACTTTACCAGTCAGTTCACTTAATACGCTATATATATTGTGAATAGGTTTCTTTTTTTTTTTTCTGAATTGGTTTGAACGATGAGGAAAAATGGCAGGGACAGATCAAGTTTAATTGATACTGCACAAGGTCTGAAGGAGCTGGAAATAACATTGTTTGTTTCGAACCTAACCCAATCAGAAGATCTTAGCAACGACATTACACATCGACTCCCTTTAAATGTACAGTCGCTCTCCAGAGCCCTGGGTTGTAATGGCATTAGCCTACCAACCAAACCACATGGCCCTTATGGTGCAGACTCATTCATCTCTTTTGAGCGATTTAGATGTGAGACGTTGAATAAAGAAGGCCCACTGTTTGTGTAATGGTCACTTCTTCAAGCCCATCAGAGATAATTTAGGCTAACATGAAATAAAGTTTAGGGTCTGTATGTGTTTTCAAACTTTGTATTTGTATTGTAACTATAGCTGATGTCTTATTTAATAATACCTTTGGACCCAAAGCACTGTGTAACCATTCAGTCAATTGTTTTCTAATAAAAAAGCATGGAAGTGAATAAATTGCCGCAAGTAAAGTTAGAGGCATCAGAAGTGACCTTTGTGGTTTGAAACAAGAAAGGCCTTGGCCCCTTTTTTTTCTTTGACATGTTTGTGCACCATCAGCTTGAAGTATTGATTTTACTTGGTTGTGTTGCTTTGGACTGTCTGAAGGCTGTACCTTTTCTCTTAGTGCTTTCCTCTTACTGACCAAGACCATCACTGTTAAGAATAATCAAAGGCACAGGAGTCAGTCACAGGATTGTACTCTAAATGAACCATCAGCCTTTTGAAGCTTCCTCAGTATAACAGGACATTGGTTGTTGAGAAATCTATAAGCAGGATGTTGCTTCAACAGGTGATGCTCCAAAATAGCATCATTTACTGTTTGATTCTCTGTGTGCTGGGATCAAATCGTTTCGCCTCCATTACTGGTTAACCTGCTGTTTAAGATGTTGTACCTCACATTCTGCTACAGAGACAGCTTGTGTCAGTTCTGTTTTTCTTTGATTTTGCGCTCAGATAGTGGCATGCTGTTCCAGTGACAGATGGACTGTTATGGTCTGGAGCCTAGTACTTGTTGTTGTTTTCCACATTTATGTCATAATTGTGTATGACACGGCTCTTTTCAAACACATCGCACGGATTCTAAAGAAAACCTCAGTCTAAAAGCCTTTCCTGTCCATTGGTCTTGGTATGGATATTGTATTGTACAGAGATTCCAAGCATTTGACAGAACTTTATTTTATGTAACAAACACACTTTCCATTTCATGTTAATGTGACTTTTCAGATTATTCATCTCCTAAAAGGAATGCACTTTGCTAAGTAGTCATTAACATGCTTGTCACAACGTCGGGTTTTTTCCTCCAAAAACATTTTGATGTTCAGACTACCTTGTGTCATCCCAAAATCACACACACACACACACACACAGATACACACAAATCTTACCTTTTGTGGTTGATGTGCAGCCGGGGGCCCTCGCCAGCCTCGTCTAAATATAATCTCCATGTCTGCCTTTTACACCATTCCCCCACCCACTCATTGGGCTTTTCATAGCCTAGCAGTTGACTCATTTTTGACAAAAGTCCCCGTGGCTAGTTGAATGTTACACAACACGGGCCAGACAAAGCAGACTGCAACTACTGAGGCAAAGACTAGCCCTTCTACATTCACGGGAGCGGAGGCTCCGATTGGAGTGCAGTAGCATCGGCGAAAGTCTTTGTTGGTTCACAGCAAAGATCTTCGAGCGTAGCGCTCTACAATCTTTGATCCACAGCTCCATCAGTCGCCCTCTGTGGTCTGGGCCTGCTGTCAAACCCAGAGCCAACCTCAGTCCTGAGAAACAGCTACTTCACCCAGGCACTGGCTAGGCTGGCTAACACCAAGAAAGTGGGAGGCATGTTTATCAGTGTAAACCAATGTGCTACTGTGCTGTGGAAGTCATACAATTACTTAAAGCTCTTAGTTTTTACGTCACTTACTTGGCTCAAGATCAAGATGGCTGCACTGAGCTAAACCTGAACTGGTGGTTTCCAGATTTGGTAGGTTTGAAATCCGAGATCTCATTTGGAGAAACTTGCTACAAGCAAAACCACATATATTGTGGTATCATGGATATTTGACTTACTACCAAACCAGTATCAACCAGCATACCACAGCAATTGAACTCAATATTTTGCTCTCATAATTGGGCTAAGACAAATTAGGAAACTTGAGGAAAATTGCGAGGCTTTAGACCATGACTCACTGTTTCAAGTACAGGCACTTGTATCGCTTATGTGTCAAAATGGACTGAGTATGCAGTCGCTCCGCTCCTCCGCTCCTCCTGGTTAAGTTCAAGGGCCTACGTACTGTAAGGCTCACTGGGTTTCTCATTCAAGAGAGATCTTGCCTTCATTCCAACTGCATGAAGTCATGGTTAAGAGGAGAAAAAACAATTATTCCCTTTTTCACTACATAAAGAGGTGATGCACTATAGCTGTCATAATGGGAGGGCTGTTCGATTCAGTGTATGCATATAGAATGGCAGAGGACACATTATACTATAGGACCATGTTAAATTGAAAAGCTCAGCTGAACGATTTCCTTACAATTCTCACCTGTAGACAAGCGGTCTCTCTCTCTCTTGCTCTCTTTTTTTCTTTGCCTTCCTCCATCAGTCACACTGTCTCTCAAGCTCTCTCACACACTTGTTACACTCTCTCTCTCTCTCTCTCTCTCTCTCTCTCTCTCTCTCTCTCTCTGAAATTGCTCTCAAGGGAGAGGGTGCGTTACAGTTGCATTAAAATGTTTTATGATTGTCTTTGACAATGTAAATCCATTTTCCATTTTCTCACTTGCCTCTTGCCCTGGTGAAAGGCACTTGTGTTACCGGTGTGCTGCTTCATCAGTGTTGGTTGTCTATATTTACAATCCCCTGAGACAATGCTACCTACCATATTATTACACCAAAATGCCTTAAAATTTTAAACAAATATTTATTAATGTGTTAATGTGTTAATTCATTCTTGCATACAGTCTAATGATCTCTTTTTTTGACAGGCCGTCTTTGATGTGGACAAGAACAAAGGTCTTACTTTGACTGAAATTTGGGAGGGACTTACACCAGACGACATCAAGAAATGCACAGGCACAGACTTTGCTGTAAGTCGTGTAGTACTATCACTAAAGATCAATATCATTCGCAAGCAGATAGGGAATTAATCTAGCAGTTTACAAAGGAGAAATCAATACCTAACTGGAAAAACCTTCCACAAGGAATTGAAGCCACCTCTTACATTTAATCTCAAACCGAGCTTTATAGTAAGCATACTGTGATGCTTACAATCAGTGTTACATGGTGCTTCAAATAAAGTGCTTAGAAACAAGTTTATTAACGAGAATAATCTAAATCTGTATGTATTTTTGTTGGTTGTTTGTTTTTAATGTAAACAGGTGTCTCCTGATCTAAAGCCTATGCAGCAGATATAAGATCCTAAGCCAGCAGAGTCTGACGGGAAGACCTTCATCGTCCAGCAAACACAGATTATATTAACATTTTCTGCTTCGAATTAATGTGAACCATGAATGTTACATACTAAATCATGTAACAAACTATGACTGCCTATGTTATAAGGACTCTGAGGTGAAATTGAAGTCAGAAGTCAAGTAGAGACTCTTTATATAAATCAGTGACCAGATCAGTAGGCGTTGTGACTGCTGTGTCAATCGCTGTTTTTTAAAAATCGTTGGAAATGCCATGTATAAGCTCAGATCTAGATCTTTTTGATGGTTTTGATTTAATTGTAATGGATTTCTCCACACCTCAGTAACCTTATTGGAGATTGGTTTTCATTTTCAATTTATTGTTTGCAACCAGCTCTAGCAACTTCTTCCATGTTTGAGCTCCAGAATAAGCAAAAGCATTACAGATATTAGTTGGGAGGCCTTGTTTTACACACTCACAGTTTTGAAGTCCTTTGTACATATCAAATAGGTAGGTTTTTTTCCAATGTGTGAATGTGACATCCATTTTTTATTCTCAGGAAAAATGGCGTGCCTAGAGTGAAAAATAAAACAAAACGGTTTTGAAATTCATGTTTCAAAATGCATTCAATGTAACTTTTCTGTTTGTGTGTTAACGTTGGAGTTCAGCAGACAACTGGACTGATATGATGCTGAGTTTGTGGGGGTGCTCTTGCTGTGGATGCTAAAATTGTGCCTGTCATGTTGTGACCTGACTCCTGTGGACAGTTGATGCTTGTGCCAACATTTGGGCATATTTCTGCAGAGCAAAATCTAAAAGATTATCATTTGCCAGATAGAAGCTTTTAGCTATCCATGTCAGCAGCCCAATGGCCCACATGCAAAAAAAAAGACATCAATTACACCAATTAAGCTTAATGCTTGTTCATTTTTCTAAGTGGACATGCAAAAAGGAAAACCTGTTCGTTCGTTTGGAACGCAAGTAGTGGTGGTCAGGTGGTGTTTTTTTTATTATTATTGAATTCATAAATGTGTTGAATAAATAGATTTCTACAACAGGTTGACTGCTAAAAATGATGGGTGTTCTCCAAAAACAGAAGAGAGGGAGAATACAACGTTTGAAATGGAGATTTGGACATTGTAACTCAGCGGCCTGGATCACAAATAATACCTTGAATGACATCAAACGAATCAACAAAACTCACTGGTGCCAGTGTGGTGCAAAAGATAGCTGGTCACCAAGGCAAATTAAAATAGAATCTGTTTCAAAGTGACCGCATTTTCAACATCTCTCCATAATGTCTGTTTAAAGTAGGTTTATTATTATTACTATTATTATTATTATTATAGTGGGCGCCGGCTTGGGGGTGTGGCTCCACTGGTGCTGTGCTCTGCTCGATCCGGTTGCACAGGAGAGGAGCCAGCTTTGCCAGATCATTCAGCTTATGAGCACCGAGGACACGCAGCATCGGACGGCATGGCTTCGTCTCATGGGAAGAATGAACTCCGCCTTGCAGACTGGATGGCAAGTTTGCCGGAGAACCTTCACAGCACCCCTCTGACTAACCTGGCTATACCCGGTAAGAGTTCCTCTATTTGGCGAAGGCGCGTAAAGAGACTCGAAAGTGTTTTGCAATTATGCTTTATATAAGAAATACTATGTTTATATATATTATTACCATAGGTGATCTATGGGTGCTGCCTACCACAAAGGTCAATAAACAACTAATTATTTTCTCTACTAGTTCATGCTACTGATATGATATATTTAACTAAAAGTGGTTCAAAGCAGGTAGAATTGTTGTGGCAATGGTTCGTATTTACGAGGATATTTGTGTCTGATGCATCAAACATGACTGCAGTTGAACATGACACTTGTTGCTTTGGGGCATAAGTCGAAAACATCTGTATCTGCGATTGAAGCCGCCGAATACGCAGTGCTTGCTGTGATGTCCGTCTGTTAATCCACCGTGAATATATATTTCTAAAACGCGCAGGACTCGGGAGCGACAGATGGAAAGGCAGTGTTACTGAATCATTCAAAATGAGTGTCATTTGTTGATGCTGGACATGCTGGACACTATTCATGAAAATTACCATTTGCTTGGGTTTCAATCACTCTGGATTTCGCTTGTTTTGGTTTGAGTAAATGTCCCTGTCCTGGATGTTCCTTCAAAGTTTTTCGCACATTCAGAAAATATTTTGCCTTGAAGTTATAGTTTTTAGAACTGAATTAAGACACCAAAAAAATGTATATAGTATACACTAACAGATTGTGATTATGCTACTCTTACGCTGTGCGTAATTATTTAGAGTACATATAAAGCGATTAATCGACTACCTGCTTAATGGTGTTCAAATAAAATAGAGTCAAGGACACCGTAGGTATTCTATGTTCAGAGGGTAGCTGCGCTGATCACCATCATGCCAGCAGGGGAGCCACGATCTGTTCATATCAGATCTGCCAGTATGGTGAAAATTCAAGTGGCCATGGCATATCGGTTTTGAGGGCAAGGCACGAATCTTGATTGCTGTGGTGGTAGTGCACATAGTTGGTTAAGAGATGTCCACACACATAGCCTAAATTTTCTTAGGATTAGGAATTGCATGTTGCCATCTTAATTGGACAATTACAGTCATACATCAAGTCAATTATAGTCATTTTCATCATACATGGTGTATCAGTCATTTATGCCTTCATTTTTAACATAGGAGTGTCTCTGACTTGATGTCTAGGGGATGCTGCCACATAGCTTGCACAGGCCCATAATGTTGTTCATGCTTGGTAAAATGTAATCATGTAGAATGTAGTATGGTAGAGCATAAATTGGCTCCTGATGGTATGTATGCATAGTTCATTGGGGGGGGGGGGATTGTCTGATTGGCAACTGGCAGGAGAAGAGAAGTGAAGAGATGGCCAATCAGCAGGTCCAGCTCTGCCTAAAGCCCAGCAGTGATTAGAAAGCCTGATTAAACGCCTCTGGTACTGATTTGTCACTACACTGGGCACTAGCACAATGAGTCATTATCTGCTCATTAACTGTGTCTGACCAGGGCTCAAACCACTGACCAAGCACACACACAAACACAATCAATCAAAAATACTTTAAATATAAGAAAATATGCCACCCAATCGAAAAGCAACTCCTCGTTTTGGTTCAACGGCAATTCTTTTTTTATTATTATTATTTAATTATAGTTCAGTATTTTAGTGGCCAATAGGATTGGTTAAGCCCGTGGGGTGCAGAGGGAATATGATGGAAGCCACAGCTTGTGTTTTGGGTCATTCATTTAATCAAAGTGATATTGCCACACACACACACACACACGCACACACACAGACTGTTCTCCCCTGAGCACAGGTGTGAGGGATGTTTTAGTATAGTATAGTCTTTTCATGACTGGAGCTGCAGGTGGATCCCTATGATGCCCCTTGCTCTTGTAAACACACACACATACACACACACACACACACACTGATACTCCCACCACGCTGTGAATTTTTACATTATTGAAAGTATCCTTCATGGCTTCAGGCAGCCATATTGGCATTTTGCAACCTTGAAACACTAATTTATAGCTAGGCTATAATACTCTGTTATTTATTTTAAAAAATGCCCCTCCCCCACATTCATTTCTCAGTTGCTAACCACCTGAGGGGAGTGTGTGTGTGTGTGTGTGTGTGTGTGTGTGTTTGCTCATCAGCAGTAGCAACGTCTGTAATACAGCATGGGAGGTCATCTACCTGTGTGCAGTCCTGTCATGGCTCTTTTTCTGTGCTGTGTGTTTGTCTGACTAATAAATGAAGCCAATGATCATTCAGACCATGCTACCAATATGAGTCCTCAATATGAGTCTCTTAGTCAGTCAGTCAGTCAGTCAGTGCTCTAACCACTTCTAAAACTGTGAAAGTATCAGACAATGAATTTTGCTCCTCACAGTCCTCTACAGTAGCTGTCTGTTATGCGTGTGAGCTCTACAAATCTCTGGTGATCAAACTCTGCCCTGGCTCATGACTCATGACTCATGAGCCATGCTGTTCCTATCCACATATTGCTTCAGGAGCATGGAGTGTCATTTGATCGGTTCAAATAACCCTTTGCCAAAATCATGGACTGTACCTTTTATGGAATTATTATTTGTTTATGAGACTGAATGAAGTGAACTGAATGCACTGATAAGAGAGACATGGGGTGCCGCATGGGAAAATACACATCGATGGCATGAGCCATTTTGCTGTTGGAGTAACAACGGCTACCCCACAGTCCTGTTCTCTGCATGTGACCTCAACATCTGGGATCAGATGTGCATGGCATCGCCTAGAGAAAGTCACCATCAGCGGTTGTACCATATCAGTGTCCTTGTTTACCTTGCCGATGATCATGCTGGTCAAGGCAGCAGAAGTGGAAGGTGGGGGTCGCCTGTCATGACCCAGCATTCGTCAACCTCCAAACAGAGTCTACATGGATGACCCGACTGTCTGTCGTAGCAACATCAATGGCAGGATGCTGATGGCTCTTCCAAGGCCTGAAAAGGGTTGTTATATGGCTGAGATTAAGTCTGACAGCAGTCCAATCCTAATTCTGTCAGTGTCTGAGGAGCCTGTGACAAACCAAGGGAAGATGTTTAGCTGCACCCTGAGAGACATTGCAGCAATGCCGTCGATTTGTATGGAGTTGGAAGTATGGCTACCAGCATGGAAGTACGGCTACCAGCAGTGGAGAAGTCAGGACTTCCAAGGAAGTTCAAGGCATGGAGTTGGAAGTATGGCTACCAGCATGGAAGTACGGCTACCAGCAGTGGAGAAGTCAGGACTTCCAAGGAAGTTCAAGGCATGGATTTAACATGGTATACAGGCCAGACTTCTCTGGCCCCTGTTGATATTGTGTGAAGTTTCCATCGTGCAAGCAGGGAGCTTGAACTAATTGGGACAATGCTACTGCCCATAAGATCACCTGGGTAGAACTAGATTCATCAGCTCCCAACGCTGCACAACATTTGCTCTAAGGAAGCAGCTCTAATCTAAAGAAACAGCTGAAGTTTTTGGAAGACATTGCTGCGAACCGATTGAAATGGGCTGAAGGGGCTTTGCGGGGAAGTCTCTTATTAGACACTCTATATTAGATATTTAGATATTAGATATTAGACATTATTAGACATTAGATACTCAGACCCCTAGAAGATTGCTGCAAAGAAGAGCCACCAAAAACATCATCGAAATCGAGCTGTAAAAAAAAGGGATACCCATTTTTGATAGAGAACTGTCACCATCACATATATCCCAAACATTATAGCTTCCCCATCTTTGGACTCCTACATGCTGACGCTTTTCAGAAGCCAGAGTGTTTTTAAACCAACGAAGTGGATAAAACAGATGGATGGGTTATGACGTATGTTTCTTAATCAACCACCCAGCAGACGAATAAAGTATTTGATTTCCCTTCTGATGAGTAAAGTAATTGATTTTACCTCAGACTATACTTGAAACATGAAACAATGTATGTGTAGCTGATAGATGGTTTACCAGTTAATGAGGTGTATTGTCATTAATTCACTCATCAATTATAAATATATTATTGTCTTCTCTTTGCTTTTAGGGATTGGTATTCATCATCAGGATATGTACTCTCTGATTTCTTCATAGTGGCACTGACAATAGTTTTACTGCATGCTGTCTTGGTATTACTGATCTAGGACCTTTGGGACTGAGTATCTAAGCAAGTTTTACAACACTTTCTGCAGTTTTATGGGAGGAAGTTGCTTTGGAAACAAATCCTTCACTTCTCAATTATAGCCTGCCCCCTCTAAATGGCATGAAGATTATAGGAGGAAAAAAGCCAGTGTTTGAGTGGATTCATCGGGTCTGATACAGAGTTGATGCTCAAATTGACATTTGAAATGTTAATACATGTGAACATTTTAAACATTTGAAATGTTAATAAATCAAGGTTTTCTATAAGCTGTCAGTCATGTGTACAAGGCACATTTGATTGAATGCATGTTAGTGTGAATCTAATCTAATCTAATCTAATCTAATCTAATGAGTGTGCATGTTGTGTCTGAAATTGCCTATAATTCTTTACTTAGTGAGTAGATATCACCATGGAGCTTTTGTTTGGCTACTGTTCTGTTTTGATTTTCATTTATAGAGGAAAGTTAATTCAATATTTGTATATATTTTCTCCTAAAAGATTTACCGCAACATTCAAATAATTAGCCTGAGGCTGTCAGATGGCGTCGCCGGTTTGTCGAGTCCAATTAATCCCTTCGGCTGGCTGTGTGTTCTCCCGTACTCGGCATGAAGTCTAAGGAAAACGAGAAGGACATTTCACGCTAAACAACAGAGGGGATAAACAAACCAAAATCACCAATTCAGTGTAGTTAGATGGAGAGTGCACACTGTGTTGGTCGAAAGCAGGGTAATTTTCTAAAGCGGTCCTCTGATTTTAGCTTGATGTGCCATTTTCATGTCTCTAACAAGAGGCTCCTGGTTGCAAGAAGTCATTTGCATACAAACTTGCTGCAGGCTTTTAAGGGCTTTAAATGCAGATGTGTTTTGATGTTCTATAAGCTGTCACAGAGAGATTGCATTTTGTTCCTGCAGGCATGCCTTGCAGGTCTGAATGGAAGAGGGATTGAGGGTGAGGGTAATATAATTCTGAGATTGTGATGTTTTTCAGGCCGCCTTCAAAAGTTGTTGTTCTTGCTGTTGCTGCTGTTGTTGGAAGCTCTTCTATATTTTCCACATATGTTATTTTTTTAATCTTACCTTAGATTAAAGGCAAGGTCATTCCACTTACTCATTCCATAGCCCTCTTCCAGAGCCCCAGCTTGGCGTCTGTTTGCCTGCAGGTAGACACCTTTGTCATTGCATCTGACATGGCTTTTAGAAGAAGCATAATGGGTCTAGACCTTTTCCTATAGGTACTTTAAACGGTGCTTCTCTCTCTCTCTCTCTCTCTCTCTCTCTTTATTTATTTATTTATTTATATATATATATATATATATATATATATATATATATATATATATATATATATCTTCTCTCTCTGTCTGTCTCTCTCTCTCTCCCCATGCAGTCAGCTCTCAGATAAATCATCTTCCTGGATTTCAGACAAGCTGAGAGCATGATGGGGTCACTGCCTGACCACTGTTGACCATTAAGTGATTGTGTCATGTAGAAATCTCCTCTGGCTCAGAGCATCGGAAATTGCCCTATATGTAGCAGAGCATGAAGACCCTGTGCGGAACAACGTGTCCCTTTCAAATGATTATATGCCAGGAAGAGTCTAATTTTTGAGTGATATGGTAGGCCTAACACTTAGGGGTGTGTAGGGGTACAAAGGTTGTGTATTTGTGTTTTAATTGGCATGTATGCTACTCCTTGGTAGTTCAGTGAAACAGTTTTCAGGTTACAGTACAAGTTGCTTGTTACACAGATAAAATGGGCTTGTAGCCTATTGCCTCAACATTTGATTGAAATAACAGCTGATACAACACAAACTCTGTCACTTCCTTTTATTCGTGTGCACAAGTACTGTAGATATGCAGAGACTTCTGCTACTGTAGGGACTATTGAATGTTGGTGAAAAGCAATGACAACAGCTTTGATTGTTACACTAAAACTGAACAAAGCACTACTTTGAACTACTGTGGATGAATATTTTTCTCTTGTATCATATAAACTGCAAAGTTACATTGGTAGCTATGTTGGATAGAAAGAGATAGAAGGTATGTGTATAAGAAGGTGTGAGTTTCTGGCCACCTGTATCTGTACAACCTTCATGTTCACAAGAGTCCTTTGCTGTTTGGATTGAGGAACGTAATTGAAAGGTGTCTGTTGCTTTTGTTGGCTATGTGGCCAGGGACCCAGCACAACAACCCAGAATGGGCCTTGACAGATTTTCAGGCTTTTCAGCTCATCTTTTCGTTCTTTTCAGCTGCCATCAATCCTTGAGTTCAGGCACTAAAGTGAGTGGATTGTTCCGGTCTCCCCTTTAACAAGATAAATGGACACGGTGAAGTGACCAGAACATTAAGTTTCAAGGTTGCGGCAAAGTCACCATCTCAAAATGATAATTCACTCATGGTGCCACTCGAGCAGCGAGATGTCCATCCTTCCGTTAATAGTCGTGTTGTTGTATGAGAGAGAGAGAGAGAGAGAAAATGATGGTGGATGAGAGACTTGTGTCACTCTTATGGTCTCTGTCACTGTGAATCTGCGAGCACAGAAGCCAGAAGCACATTTAGGTCTTGAGATTTGCCATGGTTAGTGTCATAAGAAGCCTCATTACCGAGTGAAGTGTTGCAGGACACACAGCAAGCCAGTTGCTATGTAGCCATGTACTTTCTTTTTTTTAAAAGTATATTTTTTGGGGGCTTTTTTATGTCTTTAATGCGACAAGATAGTGGAGAATGACAGGAAGCGAGTGGGAGAGAGAGTCGGGGTGGGATCCAGAAAGGACCACGGGGCGGGAATCAAACCCGGGTCGCCGGCGTAAGGTGCAGATGCCCCAGCCAGTTGCGCCACGGCTGGGGCCAGCCATGTTCTTTCTAACTTAGATCTATGGCCCTTTGAGACTCACTCTAACTGGTCGGTGGTGGTGGTGTGCATTTGGTGGTGGGATCGATCAGCTTTCACGTGAGGACTGGGCAGGCTCCTCCAGCCCCAGCGACGGTAGATGTCAGTGTGAGCGCAGTGCCCTGAAGTGAAAAACACACCAGTGACCTTTCAGGGAGTGTCAAAGGAGGATAGCAGTGAGCTAAAAAGAGAGATGGAGAGACAGACAGACAACAGACAGACAGATGGAGACCGAGGAAGCTCAAGATGGATGGGTCTAGGGATTGTTTGCTCAGGCAAATGGCCGTTTGTCTAGCATGCCTTGAGGAAATGAGTGGGCGGGGTGGTAATGATCTGTGATGAAGCAGGTTATTAGACACCGCTGTTTCCTCTCGCTGCACACACACACACACCAGGGTTGTGCACAATTCGAATTGCAATTCTGCTTCCTGTTTGCTACCTCAATTTAAATGACCCAAAATTGTTTAAGACCAAATTCAGTTCTGGAATTTTGCACAAGCCTCTCACACACACACACACACACACACACACACACACACACACACACACACACACACACGCACACGTGTTCGTCTCACTGAAGGAGTCGGAGCTCTCTCCACACCTCCCCCTTCATTCTTTCTCCTCCTCTTTCTCCTCCTCTTCCTCCGCATCCTCTGTCTTGTTCCCCATGCTCTCTCTTGACGCTCACTTAGTTTGACATCAGCTGCTTTGTGTGACATTTTCAAATGCCTGCTTTTACGACCTAGGGAGTTGGTGCTAGAGTTGCTTCGTTTGTCTCACTGAAGGTCGTTAAAGTGTCCCTTGCTGGTGATATCAGTGAAGCATCTCAATTTATCTTGTTTGGGGACGTACATGTTTTTTTGTCATCAGGCTTGATTTTATTCGTTTAATTTCCAATAGTGTTAATGTGAAAAGCCTCCAAAATAGACCTCTTAGCTCCAATAATCTGTGCAATCTTTTTTGTAACGTTCATGAAAATCTTGTTTTTGTCTCTTTCTATAAAGAAGATTGTGATTACCAATAGAGAATGTTCAATTCCAAAATGTGTTATGAAGAGCTGGTGAGATAATATAAGATTTTAGAAATGTAATCAACACACTCAACCATTGAACCATCTCCGGTCAGGAGTAAACTTGTCCGCAGTCTAAACAGGGCTTATTACCAAATGGCATATTTTGTGCTTTTGCCATGTTTGGCCATGTCTTTTCTCAGCTATGTTTATTTAGATGGTGTTGCTCGTGGCCATCTGCAGGAGAAATTTGTTTTGATTGGTTTGCTTGTTTGTAGCTTACTGAAGCCTTCATATTTAATTAACTGCAGATTGTATAATGCGAACGTGTGTGTGTGTAGATTCAGTGCTCGTTGTCATATCAACATAAATAGCGATCTGTTACTGCTCATTAGTGTGCTTAAGTAATGGCTTGGAATTGAGTTTGATATGCACTCCTGTGCATTGTCAATTTGGAGTTAATTATAAATCTACATGAAGTGAAATGTTAATGCTATACTATAAACTGCCTAATATACTGTACTCATTATGGACCATTTCTCTCCAGGTTCCCATGATTCCTTTAGCTTCTACATTGATGAGGCCTCTCCTGTGGGTCCAGAGCAGCCGGAGACTGTGCAGAACTTCGTCTCCGTGTTTGGCACGGTGGCCAAGAAGCTGATGCGCAAGTGGCTGGCCACGCAGACCATGAACTTCAGCAGCCAGCTGGACGCCGGCGTGCGCTTTTTCGACCTGCGCATCTCCACCAAGCCGCGCGACCCCGACAACGAGCTCTACTTCGCCCACGGGCTCTTCAGCGCCACGGTTCGTGAGGGCCTGGAGCAGATCAGTGCCTTCCTGGCCTCGCACGCGCGCGAGGTGGTCTTCTTGGACTTCAACCACTTCTACGGCATGCAGAACCTCCACCACGAGAAACTGGTGCAAATGCTGCGCACCGTCTTCGGCGACCGCCTCTGCCCGGTCATCTTCGCCCAGGAGGTCAGCCTCAAGTACCTGTGGGAGAAGGAGTACCAGGTGCTGGTCTTCTACCACAACCCCATGGCGCTGGACGTGCCATTCCTGTGGCCGGGGCAGATGATGCCATCGCCTTGGGCCAACACCACCGACCCGGACAAGCTCATCCAGTTCCTGCAGACGTCAGTGACTGACCGCCGACACAAGGGGACCTTCTTCGTGTCGCAGGTGGTGCTGACCCCCAAGGCCAGCACAGTGATGAAGGGAGTGGCCAGTGGATTGCGGGAGACCATCACAGAGAGGTAAGCAGATGGAGACGCTGTGCCATGCTGTTCTTTCCTGCTGTTACTGCTTCTGCTCACCAGGTTACTGGAATTGGCTGACTGATTTCGCTAACCTGCCTTTAAGGAGTTTGCTCCACTTGACTAGTTAGTAATATCCAACAATACTTACATTGCCATAGCCAAAGGCACCAATACATTATTGTCACTGACAGAGCCAAAACCTTCTTCCAGAAAATATATGATACTGTTACAAAACGTTCAAGTGATAATCTTCACCTGGACACATTTTTGGAATATGTTTGCGTATGTATGAATAGTTGAAAGTAATGGAAGTTTGAGGAAGTAGCCTATATTCTGCTTGTATTTAAGAACGGTAACTGATTCACCAAAGAACAACTGATGTCTCTCACGGAATAAGGTTTGGAGCCTTTTATTAGAGATGCAGTAATTGACATTGATTTATTTTGAGGAGTGAGTGAAAATTCACTATACTATTCCTTACACATTACTGTGTGGGGGGAATATATGCATTAATTAATTTAGTTTTGAGTCAAGTGTGATGCAATGTTTTGCTCCTTTACATTTTTGGACTGTTTCTTGTTTTGAGTATTGAGGGTGGAGTGGGCAGTAGTAAATCCTGTGGGAAAAAAAAAAAAAAAGATGAGGGAAACGTACTGGAAAGGTACAGTGAAATAATGAGAATATAATATACTGTATAATGAAAAAGGAAAAGATTTGTTCCACGCCCACCTTTGGTGATTACCGGGGCTAATGCAATTAGAACAAATAATTAGCTTCTGTGAGCCATTTGTAATTAACAACCTTCCTCTAATTCCTGACTAATTTGTTCAAGTCATAGAACACATTGCCCTCCAACTCTACTGAAGATGAATTGCACTGTTTGCTGTGAAAAGCATTTGATCCACATTTTTTACACATTTTAATCTTTGTTTTATTTTTAGCAGCTTAATTGGTGGTCAGCTCAAGGACTTGCTAATTTGTGATCCGCTAACAGGAAGGTGTTCTTTGTAACATCACCTTGGTTAAGCAATTTATAGTGCAGCACATCATGAAAGAGTATCATAAAGAGTCTCTCTGACTTAAAGTAGCAAAGATAGCTACTTTAATTAGTGAGATAACATCTGGCCAACTAACATAGTGAGGTGCAACTACAGTATCTTTTGCTAATTTTATTTCCCAACTGATAAGAGTGTTGCCATCTTATACTCACCAAGATGGCAAATTAAAGTTAATAACCTTTTTTTTAATCATCATTGTCCTTATCATTTGTGATGTCTAAATGAAAACAGTGGGAAATCAGCAGTCCTCCTAACATGTGATAAATGGGCTCATCACACTCTATGTGTTAAATTCAGCCATCTGTCTACAGAAAAATACACAGTAGGCTAGTCTAAAACAGAATGGCATCAATTCTAGCAATGACAGTATCATACTGAAATAGTATTTGGCAGATTTAACCTGAACCAGTGTTTCTTTTTATCCTGTCTATAGTAGCCCTATAATGTGCATAAAGAAAATGCACTGCATGGTAGTATAGGATATGGCTTACAGTATATCTACCCTCTAGTCTATTGGCTAATGATCTGAAGGAAAGACCTTGCCTCAAGGCTGCTGTCATCTCACTAGCAAACAGGCTAAAAGAGGCAACATGTTAAAAGCACCAAAGCAAGGTAATGAATGTACACAGCAAAGCAAGGTACAGGAGAAGATGTACCTTATGTTTAAATGAAAATCTATCATGGGCAAAATAATATAATTTACCCTCTTGATTTAAACCACACAAACATTACAGGGGAGTTGTGCAGTAGTAACTCAGTTTTGTACAGATTTACTTTTAAAAGCTATGTACACTTATTTGTAGTCTCAATATGGCGACCTGACAAAGTCTCTGTGTGTGGACATGATGGGCATGCTGAGGGATGTGGGAAATGTGCGGCCAGTGATGTGGGCTCTCATGTGAGCATGTGTGTGCCGGTGGGTGGCTGGCGGCCAGGGGAGTGTCGGCTGGTGAGCTAATGCATTAGTTCAGCTCTGTGTAAGTGGAACATTAGCCTCAGGGGGTTGCTGACACCCTGAGTCACCAGGGCTCTTCAAAGGCTTGTCCAGAGGGGGGGGTTAAGTTTTTTTTACCCCCCTCCTTTTTATCTCTATCGCTGTATCTCATTCCATATATTTCTCTCTCTCTCCCAATCTCGATCATGTATCTCCTTCACACACATGCAGAGTCGATCACACTCACTTGGAAACCGGTTCACACCGTAAGCTGGTCAAATGTCTTTTTTTTTTTTCGTTTCGAAATGTCATGCCATAAAACCCAGTGGCGCAGAAGACCAATGCATTGAGTTGGACACGGCAAGTCATCCGAGTAAAAACATGGTATCAGTGTCACGAGGCGGTGCCTCCCGACAAGCTTTAATGGCAGGGACCTGCTGTCTTTATTGCAGCTCCATACAAAAATGCTGAGTCATCCTAGTCATCTTGACTAGGCTGTGTAGCATCTCTCAAACTCATGGGCCCATTTTGTATGTGAGATTGTTTGGTCCAGATTTTGCAGCAAAGTTCGGTGGGGAGTCGTGATTTCTCCTCATTTTCCCTCCCTTCCCACTTGTGGGATCTTTTGGCCAAAGTGTAGGCCGACTGACCCCTGTGTGAGTGCTGTATGCCTTGGTGGGATTTTAGACCTTGCACATTTTTGTGATGTACAATAAGAAACTGCCATTAATGGCAGTGGTTATATTAAAGGAGATCTCTGGCTCACTAGTGTTTTCAACATAGGGCCCTGTTGTTCGAGGCCACAAAGTACTGTTGATAGGGAGAAAATCGGAACTAACTCGAGTTATCCTGCTAGTAGCATAGCTAGTAGCATAACTCAAATTGTCATTACAAGTGCTGTGCAACATGAACAGGATCCTTACGAGACACCACGATGTGTGTTTACATGTAACTCAGTCATTGTACAGTCCAAACACTGGATATACTTTTTCTTCACAATTTCCTGCTTTCCTGCTTTCATTTGTCTATAAGTACTAATGTTACTCAATTGTAAACTATGTTATATGTTTGTGTGTGTGTGTGTGTGTGTGTGTGTGTGTGTGTGTGTGTGTGTGTGTGTGCGCGCGCGTGTGTGTGTATGTGTCTGTTTGGATGTGCATGTGTGCGTGTGTGCGTGTGTGGTCTTTAGGGCCCTGCCCGGCATGATGCAATGGATCCGCTCGCAGCGGGCGGGCGAGAGCGGCATCAACATCATCACGGCCGACTTCGTGGAACTGGGCGACTTCGTCAGTGCCGTCATCACCCTCAACTACCTGCTGGAAGAGGAGGGCGAGAACGCCACCTGATCACCCATGCCCCCACCACACACACACACACACACACAAACACCCACGATCCTACACACCTCCGCTGTGAGATGCCATCTCTTTCCTTTGACCCATCTCGTGGGTGGGAAAATTATCCTTTCTACTGACGTTTTAGGGCTACCCGTTTCTAAAGCGAGAGCTTTTTTCCGACAGAAGGAAGTAGTCTGACTTCAGTTTGGTGAGGTGGGGAGAATTTT
The DNA here is from genome assembly GCF_017589495.1 of Alosa alosa. Taxonomy (NCBI): domain Eukaryota; kingdom Metazoa; phylum Chordata; class Actinopteri; order Clupeiformes; family Clupeidae; genus Alosa; species Alosa alosa. Next base: position 7,010,138 of record NC_063212.1, read on the forward strand.
TTATTTGAATTACTGGGGTAAAAAGGGCAATTCTTTGACTGCTGATCTGCTTCTCATCGGTTGCACTTGAAACTAATCATGTTCATATGCTGAAATGTTAGTTGTGCTAAAAGCCTCTTCTCTGTTATCAAAGAAACTCACCTCTTCCTCAGCATATCCCACCTGAGATAAATGTTCTTTGTATAGTGACCGTGTTTGACCATGGGCTTGCGGTGGAGTTAACTGTACTTAGTATTGTAAATTGTACGCCCATTAATCTGTAGTTGTTTATAACTGTTTATATTTGTTTACAGTTTCAGCAAGATAGAGTCTGTCACGCTATGTGGTCTATTCTGTCTGCTGATGTATACTGTAGCAAACTTTCCCTCCAAATCATTTAAATGTCCCATGGGTTCAAAAGCCTGCCACTCAGTATGTCTTCACATACATAATTGTTTGTTTTCTCAGTTGTGAATGTAGAGAGGAGGAGGTAGGCCAATGTTTTCATGTGCACATTTACCCGTTTTAGCCATGTACACCGCCACCATTTCAACATTTAGCCCCAAAAAAAATATGCATTTGTTTTGTTAATTGACCCTTTGGTGCCAAAAATTGCATTTTGTCGAGTCTTGACCAAGGAGCCTGAAGTCTTGTTCTTGTACATGAAGTTGTATTGATGGGGTAATGGGGTGCTTCGTTGCTAAATGAAATTTAAGATGTTGGAGAGATTTTTGTTCTAGGTGCAATAATTTGTGTATCTAAAAGGTATTCCCGTTGTTTTATCTCTTCAAGTGACCATTTATGTTTATGAGTCTTTGAACTGGAACTCTCTTATGTGAACACATACTGTAATGTGTTAACACAGCATAACATGTGTACACACACTCCCTGTATGACTCATGCCTAGATTAGTCTATAGCTATAACTGTATATGTGATGTCTGGCTTTGGGCAACTGGAGACTGGTGGTGGAGAGGCAATGCCATGCTATTTGTACTTCCTATACTGAATGTTTGTGACCTACTTACAATGCTGAGCAATCTGTATTCATTTCAAAAGACGGAGAGACAGTTTTTATCCTCTTTTATTAGTTTGTTCGAGCCATTGGTAGTAGTAGGGCATGTAAATGGATTTATTGTTTAATTGTTTTTTATGTTCATTTCATGAGCTGTACAGATTGATTTTACAGAATCTCTGACTGAGTGTTCTTTGCATTCAGCAAATTGCTTGATGATATTTCTGTACTTTAAGCTGGAAGGAATGTAATCTGTTCTTTGGTTCTGTAATTAATATTATTGATGTCAACCAAAAAAGGGAAATTACTCATTTTAAAATATAATTGACTGTTTTCAATGTTTTTTTTTTCACTTTGTATTTGTGTGTGTGTGTGTGTGTGAGAGAGAGAGAAAGAGAGAGAGAGATGATGGATGATGAAAATATATGAAATATGAACTTTCTTTGGCATTAACACAACACAATCACAACACAATATGACACAATCACAACACAATATGACACAACTCTCAGTGTCAGAATGTGACACTCCTTCCTGTTTATGTAATTGCAGAAGACCTCTCAGATCCTCCCCAAAACATTAACCTCTGGCTAGGGAAATTGACCCGAGGCAGCTGGAGCTGTGTGCCTGGGCATATGGCCGCTTGATTGACAAAATTGATTTGCTTTGAGCTTCTCTCCTCCCACTACGTGAGCCGTATCACTGAAAACTAATCACTGCTCAACTCTTAGTGTAGCCATATTGGAGAATGAGAGCGCTCTTTTATGGATGGTGGGTGCACATTAGCCATTAGATGATCCTGTCACCCTTATCGTCGCATACCTTGTTTTGATTGAAAATGGTTTCTCAATTGCATTGTAGGCCCACACAATGGTGAATTACTGTTACATTTATGTGATTTATATTCATATTTGGACTCTCAGTTACAGACAGCACTCTCTGTAGAGGTACTTCAGAGCAAAGCTGTTTGAAAAATTAAACAAGTAATTTATTCACTGAACTTGAAAGTGAGCAAATCAAACATAGATACAGACATAGCATAGCAGCAAACATGCATTAAAACAAAACTGCCCCTTATACATCATATGCACCTCAGGATTGTGTCTTGGAAGTGGTTTTCAAAAATATGTTTTGTCCTGTGAAAAGAGACATTGTTTTTTTTTCTCTGACTAATGTTTCAATCAACCTGCTCCTGTTGATGCTCTGATGTCTTTTGATCTTCTCTTGTTGTCATGGTCATGGCCCCCGAGTGTTTGTGTACAAGCCCCCGGCACAGCTTCACAATAAAATGCAGCGTTATTTTATTATGGCAAACTGAAAGAAATGGCTTGGTTATTTAATACAAGACCAGGGTTTGTAAAGTCTAGAACATTTCATGTGTTATAATAAGGGTTTTCCGACCTGTTTGTTTTATAAAATGGTAAATAGTAACTCTGGTATAGCTGAAATGTAAGATGACGTTTGCTTTTAAGGTTTTAATACTATTTTAAAACTATTTATCTTTCATATGCAAAGCTAATAATAGCACAAGCAAGAGGCTTAAAAAGGGCAGGCATTTGAATATTCAACATTAATTTTAATTTTAGAGGTAACATTGTATTGCATGCAGCTGGTGTCAGCAAGTGACTAACAGATGTAATCTCAAACAGTTATTGTGCCTCAATGATTCAAATAGCATCCACGGTGCACCCTCATTTGAATAATAGTACAACATGCAAATAACATATTCATAAAAGTCTCATAAAATAGATTTTTGAATGCACACTGAGACAGTTGTTCTATATAAAAACAGAATGTCTCAATTAGCCTGTCCGTAGCAGAAGATGCCATCCAGTCGACGGGGTTGTTGTTTCTAATGTAAAGGTAATGAATGATGCACAGGGCAACGCTTTTGAGCCATGTTGTCGGGCAACGTTTCTGAGACACGTTGTTCAGGTAGGTTAGCCTACTTTTTGTCTGTGATTTTGAGGAATGATTTTTTAATCTGGGGATCTTTAATCATCAGTGAGCAATTTGTTACAACTGTCTATTCAGAATGCCAGGAACCAGTCATGTAATTGCCTTGCATCATTGCTCAAAAAGTTTCACCTTAAGTGTAGAATTGTCTTTGTGTGCAAGTGATTACATGTGAATGAATGTTTTTGTGTGTGTGCGTGTGCGAGTGTGCGTGCATGCATGTGTGTGTGCATGAGGGAGTAAGCCAGGAGAAGCAGAGACAGATTCAGAGTGATTAATGAAGGCCTCCTAGTGGCAGCAGTTACCAGACATGTCCAGCTGGGAACAGAACCAGACAGCATACCTACTGTTAAAAGGCACAGTGAGTGCGTCCTTAATGGACACAATGAAAGGTCCACAGCATGGAAGGGTGGTAGGGGAGACTTCAGTGACCTTGGAGGGGTCTTGTTGCGCAGGAGGGACAAGGAGCGGTAAACTAGCTGAGACTCAAGAGGGTGGCATGCTAGACTAGGCGTCAGCAGGTTCTTAGTTCGACGTGATTTTCCTTGTGTGATAACTGATGCCTGGAGTGAGACTGAGCCTCTGATTGGCTATTAGCTTCTAATAAACAAGTTAGGAAGCTTTTTGCATGGCTGCCCTCCCAATGACCAATGTCCAGCACCACTGTTCTATAATTGCTCTGTTGGTCCAAAAGCCCATTCCTTTTTACAGCTTTTTTTTTCTTCCCAGAAGGGACATATTTTACATCTTAAGTCAGATATGCCCTCTCCATAACAAGCAAATGATGTAAGTATGTGTGTGTGTCCTCTCACATGTGAGTGTTTTGCACACACAATAACTGGTGTGTTTGTGTGTGTCATTGTAGAGGTAGCTGCGACCCATGAAGACATTGTTCTGATAAATTACCTGCCTATCCAAACAGCCAACAAATAATGAGGAAGCTTTGCATGGAACTCAATTAGCTTTTAATTATGTCAACACAATTTTCTGCTGTGCCCCTGGTGTACAGATTAAGGGCCAAATTACTCAACTACCTCGAAGAGACCAGCGGTAGTCACATAAGCAAATAACGCCATAAATACCGAGTGCCTTCTGCAGAGTCTTTGATAATTATTTATAAGATGGCCTGTTCAAGTTCATTCTCGACTGTCTCCAAGAGGAAGAATTGAACCAAAGAGAAGCTCTCTGTCTCCCTCCAGTGTCTATCCTCTGAATCTGCAAGGAGGTCAGTGTTTTGTCTAATACAGTACTAAACTACTATCTAACACCTCCTCCCCCCCCCCTTTACTGCGTATTCCATCACTGACCTCCAGGTCATCTGCCAAATTAATTAAGAGGGTGCGCAGAGCGTAAAGCATGTTATTACTGACCCTGTAGCATCCTAATATTTTGATTAAATCCACACATTTCCATCACATCACCTCTACCCTCACACACGTTTGGGTAAAGTAGTTGTGAGGAGTGTGTGCCAGCTAGGCTAAGCACTTGAGAGCAGTTGTGCATACCATATCATCTCAGTAACGAAATATAGGCTGAGCTGAAGGGTTTGGGACATGTTGGTCCAATGCCTGAAACAACATTACAAAGTGACTTGACTCTGCGGTCACCACAGAGGCAGAAACACACATAGTAACAGGCTACTTGTTTGTCAGTACCAACGCAAATAAATTGACACTGCATTACAATTTCTCGCGTTCCTCTCATTTAGGATGTCACCAGCTGTACACAGGAGGAAACACTATCGTTCTGTCATGCCTGAAGCAGTTGTATAAACAAAACCCCAGACTCGGACTCAGTTTGAGTTGTGTCTCTAATGTCCTCAAATGGAGCCCTTGTGATAGCAATAACTGTAGGCCCCTAAAGGATGCTATAATAGTATTAAAAATAGTGTTTTAAATCAAATAGGGGGGGGGGCGATGTGAAAACACCCATATAACTGAACACTAAATCACAAAAAGCTTGGCTTAGATCAAAAAGAATGTCTCTGAGTTCTGTGACACAAGGACCTCTAGTGGTATTTGTTGTGAGTGTATGTTCTGCAGTGTGCACTGGGAGACTGATATCTTTATGTGCACTCTGTTCAAAATGGAGAGTCAGAGTAACAGAGTACAATTCTCCAGTTGGCTGGGAGCCTCTGCATATCTCACGTTCCAAAATGTTACATAACATTCAATATTTCTGTGACATTCACTAGTGTTATGTTATAGCCATCATTCATTTGGATTTTATGAGGGGTGAGATATTTAAATGGCTTCCTTGGCCTTCCTACTGTATGATTCGTGCCATTACATTAACATAACTTAATAGGTATTTTCCTTTTAACCTTTAAATGGCTGTCTCCGAGAAGTAAAACTTTCAGACCTGGTTCTTCGTGGTCTGAACAAAAAAGTGTCAGCTTGCAGTTATCACCATTTAGATTTCAGTTCCGTCAGCTCAGTTTGTCCTGAGTCCAAGAGATGTATCATTGGCTAGAGCTGAATGTCGTTTCTGTATAGCATGTCCTAGCATGGCTGTAACTGACCTAGATGACCTAGATACTACTGACTACATACCCAATCACGCTCATGCAGGAAACAATGGGTTTGTTTCTTACAGTGGTAGTGGAGTGGTATTGTTGAAATGCTACTCTGTATTATGGGTGAAAGATGAGAGAGCGAGACTCCATGCTCTGGTGTTGCTATTTTAGAATGTCAGTGTGGTGTTGCATTTTAGAACACTTGAATGTTCCAACTCTCTCTGTGTGTCGTCAGAGACAACTCTCTGTGCAGATTCTCATGAAAGGCTGATCCAGCAGCTGCAGAGGAACCTGGAGACACTTGATAATCCACTGCTCTAATATCCTCCTGACTGCTTGTATCATTATGAGCATCTGCTTGTGGGTGTTAGAAAGAATAAGGAAGAAAATTAAGGATTACAGGTGAGAGTGGCAATAACAAGCAGTTAAGTAAACACATCTTGTGTGGTCAACCAACCTCTGGAAAATGTAGAAAATAGCCAGAGTTATTTTAAGTAAGTCACACTCAGACTTTATCTCACTTTCTAGTGACGCCATCTAGTAGAGGTTCCCAAACTGGATGAACCCCCACCCCCGGATCGTTTCTCCATGTCCCTGATGACCTCTGTGGCATCACCCTGGATACCTAGAAAACTGGAGCTGAAGCCCAGTCCTAATTCACACCCATGTGCAAGCAGAGCTGTAATCATACACCTGCAACGAGTCCCAAGAGCCTGTGTGTGTGTGTCTGTGTGCTGCCATCCACTGATGGCCTGATGCTATACTGTGAGGAACATTTAGACCTGTCTATAATTGTCTGTGGTTAGTGTAGCAGTTTCCAAAGCAATCTCCACCCCAGAAGGGCCAGTGCAACCACTGTGGTAGCCAAAAGTTACTAAATAAATGTACTGAATAAATCAGCAATATATTGTAAGTGTAAGTAGTACTGTGACTACAGTAAAAAGTACAGACAGGGGACACGATTCTGTTGTAAATAAAAAACAGTGTTTTATTACCCATGTAAAATGACAGAGAGCATTTGTTTGCACTACAGAAACCTTTACACCATGCCTTGACATATTTGAAGCAGTTATTGATAATAAGCAAGACCCATGCTGTGCACGTCCAGTCTGTGCATCAGGTTTAGGCTGTCCTGTCACCCCTAAGACCTCTAACCTGCTGAACTGACTCTACACAAACAAATCTTGAGTGCTCCACTATTACCACTTAATGTGTGTACACAAAGGCTATGCAGGTATTGTATTCACCGAGTGGTGGGAAAGGAAAACTCTTCGTACAGGTTCTCGGTTCATGGAAGACTAAAGTATATGTATAGCTAAAATAAAATAATAATAATAACAAAAAAACATACATAGTTCGGCTTACAGTTCATCCTCCTTTTTAAGAGCTGTCAGTGAGTTCAAAAGCCCAGCTCAATGGTTCCGCTGGGCTTATAAATATGCATCCTTACCACTGTGTCATCTCAAGTGTTCAGAAGAGGCTGCTCATTTCCCACCTGCTTTGCCGTCACAAACTCGGCCATGACAGAATTTGGGAGTGGAATTGTAACCATAGCCGTGCCGTTCAGATGATACACTTACAGTTACAAACTTGCAGTCACCGCCTGGTAGGGTTTTCACACCTACACGATACCTAGTAGGGTTATGACAGAGAGTTAACCAAATAAACTGTAGTGCAGCGCACACCTTGCAAAGTTCACACTGTTTGTGTGACACTGGGAGATATGTCTCAGATATTGGAGAAAGATGCGATTGCACTTAGTTCCATGTATTTTGTTGAACTAACTGTATGATTCAAGTTAAAAGATTCTGAATGGTCCTCGTGATTAAAAAAAACTTCCCAGTGTCTAAACATTGGCTACAAAATAATAAATAATAAATAAGGTGTTACTCTCATGGTGTGTGTATGTCACTGATATTGCACATGAGCTGGCTAAACATAGGTTGAGTACATTTGGTTGCCTTTAGGCTTTAGTAGCAGAGTTCTGTTGTCACCTGCATTTGAAATTAGTTTGGTCCATTTTTAATCCATCGCAGTCAATCAATCAACTTAGTCTAATGAAAACATTCATCATAATTATGATGTGGGGAGATATTTAAATGTCAGAGTCCTAAAGAATAAATATCAAAATGATGACAGACTTAGTTGTGACTCTTTCTCACGCATAACCCTAAAATCTAGCAAGTCTTATCTGGATGTTCAATGAAAAATCAATTTGATTATGAACACATCCCAATTGCAATATGAATACTTCCTGCTTGCCTGTATCACATCACTAATGCTTAAATGCAGACAGTCTTTTCTTTCCTCTTTCAGAAATGAACGGCTTTCATTCAACAGCAATAACATACTACATTTAAGTTAATGACTATTTGTTTTGGACTATTTGCTATATTACAGTTATGTTTGTATAGTTTAAAAATGAGATAGGCAGAGAAAAAAAGCACAGGAGATGGCAGTATACTGTATACTGAGTGAGGAGTGGCAAGTGCTAAAGGATTATTGAGGATGTTGTTATTATCCTGCTGTGTCTGGAAGGGCCGCTTAGCTTGAGACGAGGCAACACAGCCCGAAGAATCTCCTCTTTCTTTGTCTAACCAGTGGATAGGGAGTCAGGTTCAGCAAGCTGCTGTCATCTGTGCACAAGATCGACAAGAGCGGAAAGGGTTGAAAATAGCATATCCATGGCAATGACCTCAAAGTGAAATGTTCTGCTACCAGGTTGCCAGCTGTCTGTGGACATGTCCTGGGGCTGCACGATTTTGGGAAAATATCTTGATTTTTCTGACAAGCCTAGGGCATGAGACGCACAGCACATTACACCTGATAGGTGAGTTTCACTGTCCGTAACACAAGGAGGATGACGTGAATATAAAAAAATATGTGGTTAGATTAACCAGAGTTGGTAACTGCACGAGTAATTGCAACTTTTGGGATTAGCTAATTGCATTTGTTCAAATTGTGATTTTGATTAAAAAAACATTTGATTAAAAAAAGATTAATTGCAAAATTGTGCAGCCCTAATATGTCCTATACTAGCCTCAACCTAATCTGTAAAGGAATGATGGTGTCACTGTATAAAGTGTAGATTAAACGAATTTAAAAATATTGCATTTTCTTAAACCTTGAAAATAGTAAACATGGAGTGGACAAAAGGCTCACAAGGGCTGTAGGATTATTTTCTTTGTGGCCCAGGGGATGAATGGTTCTACAACCAAACATCATAGGAGTTTTATCTTAAATAGACATTACAAAGGAACTAGGCTGGTTATGAAACTACTAATCACATGTCTCTAAAATGGTGTTGAGAAATAGAGATTCAAATGTATGGTCATATGGAATTATATAATGTGGCTAGATCGGGCTGGGTTTACCCAATCTATAATGTGGCCACACTGTACGGGATATGAAAGACTCAAGTAGGCATGATTGTATGATGCACTTGACATGAAAGAGACTGAAACAGTGTACCTTGGTTCTTGAGTGGTAAAGGCATTGTCTCCCTGAGTTTGCTTAGAAGGTTCTTCATCTCTCTCATGTCCCTGTAACAATAATACAGTAATTTCCTGTGTAATAGCCACATAGTGTATAAACTGCAGGACAGTGTTCTGCAAATTTCCCAAAATCAATGTATAAACCTCAGTTAACAGGCAGGAAATTACAGCAATAGCTGTCTGTGTGGGTAGAAGTGACTTCCCAGTATTTTGGAGGCAAAAGCATTGCTCCAAAACCCAAATAAAGTGTATTACTACACAAATTATAACTATAACGACCCATTGCTGACATCAAGTAACCACTTTCAGCAGAGATACCATAATTCCCCAACTAGTAACCAAGGTTTATGTAATGATTTTGCTAAATTGTTTCAGCTATGAGGTTAATACATGGAGGTGTGCTATACATGGGAATGCATTTATTTTCTTCAATCGTCTTTATTGGGCTATTGGGCACTGTGGTTAATACACAAGGGCAGTTAATACATGGCTTTTTTTTAAATGTGCATAAAACAATTCATTATATTGTTAACATCTTCGTGGTGCTGTATCCCGCGAAAAAACATCAGCATCAATACCTTTCTGAGTTGTCGATGTCCGTGGCTACGAGGAGGCCAGCCTGCGAGCTTTCCACAGGAGATGAGGACGTGTCCTCTAAGATGGGGATATCTGAGGTGTCCTCCACTTTGCTATCCATCCTTTGGAGAGCAGAGGAAGTCTGACCTACAGTGAGTATGATCAATTTGAAAATCATGCATTCCCTCCCTTTCCCTTTCTGGGAAAGCTCTTAAATGGTTTGCATGCTACGGTGGTTTATTCATTGACAAGGACTTGGCAAGGACAGGTATCAAAGTCTCACAACCTCACCACAGGTGTACCTCAGGGGTCAGTATTTGGGCCCTTTCTGTTCTCCATTTACACCACTTCCTTAGGTGAGATCATTCCCTCCCACAGATTGGCCTATCACTGTTATTTACCTGTTTTTCCCACCTGAACACTGACCGCTATTTCTGCTAGGATTTCTGCACGCCTCAGGGATTGGGTGAAAGACTGCACCTTCAGCTCATTCTCTCCCAAACTGAGCTTCTGGTATTTCCAGCTAATACAGCTATTCCCAAACAGATCAACATCCATCCAAAACGGCACGTAACTAATATCTATGATATCTACAGTAGATAGACTAGACAAAACAGTTGTGTGATAATACAAAAATAATTACTCAGTGCATCCTTGCCAATACAAGACACCTGATGCCAAATCCAAACCATTTGAATCTTAAATGGCCAGATTTATTTGGTAACACTTTATTTTAATGTGTCGCTGTTACAGTGTACCTACCTAATTAGGTACAGTGGTACAACCTGTGTAACAACATGTACCAGATTTACCCCATCCAGCAGGTCTCAGGTCAGCTCTTTGCCTCTGATGAAAATTTAGGCAAATTGGCAAAGTTTTGTAAAAGCACTCAGTATTACAATGTAACAACTATATATAGGTAGTTACCCACAAATATATAATGCAAGTACAATGATAGTACCTGATAGTACATGTTGTTACACAGGTTGTACCACTGTACCTAATTAGGTAGGTACACTGTAACAGCGACACATTAAAATAAAGTGTTACCATTTATTTTAACACTGAAGATGAATCTATTCATGATTGATTGCCATTTAAAACATGCCATTTTGATACTGTTTTTTTTCTTGTGACTCCAGCATTGCAGAGGCCACCTCCTGACCTTTCCTGTGGATCTTCAGGGACCCCAGCAGACAGACAGACTTGAGCATCTCCGTGATGTACATCTCCAGGCAGCACTGCAGCTGGATGAAGAGCCTGCAGATCTCCGGCTGGATCTCACCATCCTCTGGGCTGCAGGAGGGTGAACGGAGGGCAGTAGGGTGGTGTGAGTTGGGGGGGGGGATAAGGCAGTAGTGGTACAAAATCAGGTCATCTCCATCATGATACTGTCTGTAGTGGGCTTCACAATACCACCTACAGTAATCTGGACAGAGGTTGTACTTCAGCCAGCTCCTCTCCGTATAATGTTTAGTGTCATACTTTGATGCAGAAACTTGTTTATCATATGTCAGTTTTCTACAAATATAATTAAGGTTTATGGGAAATATAATTCCTGACTTTCTGTCAAATCAGTCTCTGTAGACACTTACAAACTGTTTATAAAAATGCTGGTCTACTTTAAGTGATGAAATAAAAATAGAATTAGATGTGAGTAAAACGTGACAGCCTACCATGATATTTTAGAGAGCTCAATAAAGATGAAACTTTGTGGAGGGGCCATTGACTCTCCTGAGTCCAACAGTTCACACTAATTTTGGAAGCATTCCTAATAAGCAGAGACTACTCAGGATTTGATCCTAACCTCTTCCATTTCCTGGATGTTTCTCGGCATAGTGAGGTTATTTATGGACTAAGCCGCACCCTTCATGTATGGCAACGTGGCACTGGTCCTGGTGAATTATTCAAAGTGCGTTAATAGTTTATGGGCCTATAGGTTTTTTTTTTCATCTGCCGGAACATGATTAATGCACACTGATCTAAAAAATGTAATATGTGACAAAATTCACATTCTGACATCATAAAAAATTAACCACACTTGGCATTTCATAATACAAGTGATATTTTCAACAAAATGAGCCTCACACTGCATTGTGCGGGTATTGAGTCCTAGCTTGTGTCAGTGGTAATAAATAAATCTGCAAAACTAAGTTCCATAACTGCAGTTATCAAGACTAAAAAATCTTGTGGTTCTTCCCAGGAAATCAAACATGGTTTTTCAACAATTTTCTGTCTGATGCGTTCTAAGCCATTCAAGGTCATTAAGATGAAATTTGATGATAAAAATGTTCAGCTAACTTCAACTACTTTCTCTTCAATTGTGCTACTTCTCTTTTGTAACATCTAGTATGCATATGGCAAAGACTTCTACACAGTGTCACGCATTTGCTAAATGATGGGAAAATGCTAATTACAGCAGATACGTTATTCACAGACTATGTGCCTTGCCAGAGGATTTGAATGCTAATAAGATTATTTTTGGCAACATCACAAAAGTGTGCATACTTTTAGGCTTTTTGACAGTTGGGAATAAATTCAGATTACTAAATTTTGAAAAACAAATATGCTTTTGATCCATGCAAAAAAAGCAGTCTGCAACTCTTGACACTGCCAACAAACAAACAACAAACAAGAACAATGACAGTGGCTAATTTGTAAGGGTGAGCCAAAACTGAATTAGCACAGTGTCTATGGCTTCCTCTACAGTACTCCATTAACATGTCATTTGATTATTTCCGCCCACATCATCTGTGAGAATGGCAGTTATCATAAATCTCATAAACATCAGTTTTCATGAACCTCGTTTTGTGCAACGCTTTCAAAGAGGCGACACTGAGTCTTGCTTTTGCTAGATGAGAGGAGAGATAGGCGGGAACCCAATAACTTCCACAGCATAGAAAAAATCCCTACATTGACAGCAATCATTACAGAGAGCTTTTAAGGAGGAGGAAGAAAATGTTTGGTGGTAGATCCTCATAATGGCCATGTGTAATTGAAGAAGACCGGCGGTGGGAGAAAAGGCCTCTACGATGTTTGCAGATTGAATGGCAAAGTGCTGTCGGAAGAATGACCGCATATGCTCCAGTGAAGGTACAGACAAGCTGATAGTTGAATTATACATGCAGTTCCATTAAATAGATGGAGATAACATTTGTATGTGTCTCATTTGATAAATTTAGTGGTGATGCATCTATAGTATACCACAGACTTTCAGACTCCAAGAGCAACATAATCCAAGTACTAAGTGTGTTTTTTGAGAGAGAGAGTGTGTGTGTGTGTTCTTTTAAAGATATGTAAACAAACTCTTGTTTCCATAAATCACTTTGGTATAACAATGCCAACAGTGCCACTGGTGTATGCACTGTTGTGTCAATTTCAGATTATATATGGACTAACCAACAAAGCAGATATTACAATTATTGCCATTCAAATTATTATTTATTTACCAGGATATGGCTGTTAAGCGCTGGTGTGCGGTTTGTGCCATCTCACAGCCCTTAATGCGTGTCTTATGCATCTCTGCTCGAAGACTGGGGCAATCCCTTGACAGCTCTCCAATAGAGATGACTAGTTCGCGATACAGTGCCACAAGGGTATTGAACTCCTGGACAATCTGAAGAGGAAAAGACAAAAGATTGAGAGTGATAAAGAATTACAGTCACTGTGGCAAAGTGCACACCATCTAATTATTACACTTAAAGGTTGCACTCCTTGACCTGCTAGCAAGATGGAAAATAAAGTTAAAGCTTTTTGGAATATAAAACCCTAGTTATGAACAGCTTACCTTTCAAACTGTAATCTCCTTTTCACAAAATTCATGTGTTGATTAGTTTAGTATTTGAATTTCTATAAATGTTCAGTGTAAAGAAGCATAAATATATTTCTGATATTATGATTTTGTCATTGTCTCTGATCAGGGACTTTGGCCAGACAGACATCCGATGACAACTCGGCAGTCAGGACAATGTGAGCATGTAACTCAGATTTGGAGCCATTCATTGTATATAAGCAATACAATTACCATCTACCACTAGAAGATAGGCAGCTCTACATTTTCTAATGTAATTTACTCCTTTGACACATATGTCTCAGATATATTTTTTTATTGAACTGCATTCCTCTTATTTTGTCAGTTGTAGATTGTTGCATGGGTCAAGAGAGTGCAGCTGCAACGGTGTGCCCATGGAGAAACTGGACACAGGGAGGAAGTATCATCCCTATTCATTTCAATGGCCGATGCTAGGCTAGCTATTTCAGCCAAAAATGTACTTAATCTATAAAAATGATGTTTGAACGAGGCTCATTTTCGGGCACATTTTCATAAACAAGCCAATTAGGTGGCTCATTGGAGATGGCCACAAATGATGTCATCCATGTGGTTTGTTTGTGAAAATGTGGCAAAGTGAAAGGCTGTAAGACGCCATTTTTACAGATGGAGGCGGCCAACTTAGATGCCAAGTGGCTGAGGCTATCCCTCCAAATCCTCATCCTCTATGTGGGCCTCAGAGTAGTACAACATATAGGCTATGGCCTATATTTATGTTTCGACTCAACTGAGTAAATAAATAAAAAACCCGAAACTTCCAAATTAAGTGGAACTGTCTGTTTGTTAGATGACCCTGTTCAAAATAGGCAAAAGGTAGCCATACATTCCTAAAAAGTTCAGAAATATGTATAACAAACATAGTCTATTCAGTTTGAGAAACAACCAATTAAAGGGGAGAGAAAAACATACACAGTTATTGGTGAAAATGTCAATGCTCAGTGTAAATTGCAATGTTGGTGGCATGCAACTTAAGTGAAACAGAATCCACTACATGTCAAGCCCAGGGCAGTTATTGGCCTTTCATACCTTTCAGCTGTGGATATGGGCACCATATAGCGGCCAGTGGAGCACTAATTTATCTCTAACTCTTTGAAAGAGGCCACAAGCCAAACACAGAACTAGCAGCTGGTGTTAACAACTGTGAGCTTTTGTGCTATGCAATGAATTGCTATTGGCATCAATATGAAATAAGTTCAAATGCAGTGGACTTTTATTTCTGGTATGAACTGAGCATATTCTGTGATATAGCCTAGTTCAGGAGCCCTACAAATTAAGATTGCGTTTAGGCAACAGAAAATAAATCCTCAGAAGGAGCCGCATGTAGAAAAAATGATGAAACAGAACAGATTTGCTGTTGTCCCATGGCTAGTTTGAGGGATACTTCACAGCCAGTCCCTGTCACATACAATACAGTTTGCGATGGGAATATAATCTACCTCTTTATCTCTATTGAACAACATCAACTGATGACTAATGTTATAGAGCTTTATGTTGTTAAATAGGCCAGGGCTACTCATAAGGCAAAGACATAAGTAAGGCCATTTCAATTAGCCTATACGGGTGCAATGATAACCCATGACAACAGGCTGATGTGAGCCATTTACAACATGGAAAGCACAAATGTCATGCATGCTCGACTGCAAATACGTAGCTTACCCTAATACATTTTCACAGTGTTCTGTTCATTATCATTTTGCATCATCTTTTAACGCAATTAGTTGGCCAACACGTAGCCTAAACACAGGAAAGGTAATGGACCACAGGGAAAACTATTATGTCGCACGCATACCTACCATTCTGCAGTCTCCAACGGCGCATTGAGCTTCGCTATCCTTGCGCTCCGAGTACGGAGGCTTGCTTATTTGAAAAATATTCCCGGCTGATCTGGGGCGGTTCTTGCGCCCATTCGATGCAGAACTCATGCATACGCATCTAACGCTTTAATCCCTTTGATGTGGAACACGCTGTCAATTTGTCCTGTATCCGCGTATGTTGTAGCAACTCTTTCTATGTTACACAGCGATGTTGTAGCCTGTTAAGATGTTACAGCGAGTGTTTTCCTTAGTAACCCGTAGCGCGCAGGACCACTGAAGCTCTCGCAGCTCCTCTCTGCATCACCACGACTCCGAGGCGAGTCACCTTCACTTCAGCAGAGACCCGTTTCTAAGTGGAATGTCTTGTGTAGCATCGTCCACGCGTAGCGCAGAGATATCTAGACGTTTAAAGGCAACAGCATCTTCAAAATCTACTGAAAGGATGATCTGTACCAATAGGATAATAGAAACTACAAATCAGCTTGATTATTTCTTATGCGCATCATTCCCTTTCATTAAACAGACACCTGCCCCACACAGCTGGTTGATTCTATGGTATTGTCTATTGAAAAGCCCGCGTGCATAAAGAGATTCATAAATAGATGTTTTCTCTCTTTCTCTCTGATTACCTTTTATCTTCATTCAAGTTTAAGGTTTTGCTAAGATAAAATATTTTCTTTCTTATTGATTGGCTAGATTTGTAAGACCAGAGACTTTAGAGATAGGCTAAGGCTACCAAAACATTTTCAAATTTTCTAAAGTGAAAATAAATGATAGCCATTTCGAGACTAACCACTGAAATTAGTCTATGCAGGATCTCCATAGTAACGTCAACAGTTCTACAAAGTTTTGCAATTAGCAAGATAGGTCGAGAGCAATGTCTGACAATTATGTGATGGCACAGATCCCAGAAAGCAAATTTCGCTGTCCTGTAGTGGAGCTTGGAGCTAAAATCACTATTTTGCATTTTAACGATGTTTACGAAATAGAGGCAAGATCAGATGAACCAGTTGGTGGAGCTGCAAGGTAGTATCATTTCCATTTGCGTGAAGACAACGTTAGCTATTATGGCATACTTAGGTTATGATCAAGTTTAATGCAATGTTAAAGTGACTTTAGGCCTAGTAGCTAAAGCTACTGAACAATGCTTAGGCTACTCACCTCACCATTGACTGTCTTGGACTGTTTTTATATGATTGTCATTCGTTAGTAGCCTGAGGATTGTTCATCTTTCATATTTCATATTTGCTAAGTAGGCCTGTCAACACTGGTAATTTGTCCTATTATCCCTAGCTAACATAGCTAACGTTAATGTAGCTAGTTGAAGAGCCATAAGAATGAAGGATAGCAATGTCTGTTTTGTTAGTAAGCAAATTTATGAATTCTCCAAAGGAACACATACTATGAATGAATGAAGTGTTATCAGTTGTTCAGTGCGGTGTTGTGATCACACAATTTTCCCACTCTCTTCCAGGTTTGCAACAGCATTAAAGGAATTCCAACATTTGAATCCATTTATTGTTTTTAGTGGTGACTGTTTAAGTCCATCTCTTCTTAGCACAATTACAAAAGGAAGACACATGATAGATATTCTCAATGAGCTCAGGGTTCATTGTGCGGTGTATGGTAAGTATGTTAACTGTTAAGCCATAAACTAGCCTAACAAAAATATTTAGAAAAGGGGAAATGAAAAACACCAACATTTTTTTTTTTTATCAAACTTGAAATGTCAGACATGTAGGCCTACATCAACTTGTCCATACTTCAGTTCTGGCTTTTTTCCATCAGTGAAAATATAAATTAAGTCTAGTTGTTAACTGTTGTGTATTTCCCCTCATTTTCAGGAAACCATGAGTTTGATTTTGGCGTTGATAAGCTGGAGGAAGTGAGGACACAAACGAACTTCCCTTGGTTTCTCAGCAATGTCTATGATAAATTCACTTCACAGACTTTGGGTCATGGCATCGAAAGCCGCATCATTGAATGGAACGGGCTCCGAATTGGCATCATGGGGCTAGTTGAGGAAGAGTGGCTGGACACTTTGGGTACCATAGACAAGGTCAACATTGATTTCATTGACTATGTTGTGACTGCTGATCGTCTTTCTAAGGAGCTTAGAGAGAGCGGAGCTGAGCTGGTCATTGCTCTCACTCACATGAGATGGTCCAATGATATCCGGCTGGCCACAGAGGCCAAAGGGCTGGACCTCATACTTGGAGGCCATGATCATGAGTATGGGGTTCGTGAAGTGAGTGGTATCTGGATAGTAAAGAGTGGATCTGATTTCAGACATTTGTCAAGAGTTGATATCAAGAGGAAGGCTGAATTGACTTATGAGTACAGTGTTGATAGAATAGATATTACAAATGTTATAGAGGAAGACCAAGGGATCAAAAGCATTGTGGACACATATAATGATAACATACAGGTGAGTTGTAATAGGTATTAAAGAGTATTTTTTTTTTTTTTTTTTACAAAAAAATCCACATTGTAAGTCACAAAAGCTGTGGCTGCTGATATTATCAGGACCAAACAAAAAAATAGATAAGGACATTTGTATTTAATTGCACACAAGTGGTCATTCGAAGGTTTTAATATTTTAAAGAGGAAGTGTATTTGTTGATTTAGCGATTGTTTTGGTATTTCAGGGAACACTTGACCATATGGTGACTATGGAATTAAAACAATGCAACCCACTTTGTTTCAGTACATGCTCGAGGATGTGCTCTGCCACACTGACGTGGACTTAGATGGTCGTTGTGCAACAGTTCGACACAGAGAATGCAACCTTGGCAATCTCATCACCAATGCCATGCTGGAGGCCACTCATGCAGAGGTGGCATTGTTGAATTCAGGTTTATATTAACTTAGCTTGCGTAGCTTGTGTATTAACTGTTATTTGAAGTGATAGAACTACTGTATGTGGGTTTTTGATGGTAGGCTGAGTTGATGAGTAGGCTGTTGAAAAGTAAGAAATCAGAGATTCCATAAGACAAGTATGGAAATCATTATTGTCAATGAGATGAAAAATTATATCAGCAGGTCCATTTTATTCCGGAATACATACTATGTGGATGATTGATATGTCTACCAGTAAACCACATAATTGAATCCAAAAAGTACAGCTAAATGTTATTTTGGAATGCCAAAATTATATTTGATCATTTTTTTTGTCAGGACATTTTTGACTGTAGTCTATTCGAGAGGGTAATAAACCTTGTATGTAATAAGAGAACTTTGGCTGTTCTTGAAAACTCTGGCGTTCTGACCGCCTTCCAACTGACATAATTGAATGGACAGCAATGAGTGCCTGAAAACGCAGTCAGCAGATACCCCTGCCCTGGATGGAAGGTAAATCACAACAGTGTGAAAGTTCACAAGTAAAACATCTTACATCTATTGGTTGGCAAATGTTATTTTGGAATGCCAAAATTATATTTGATCATTTTTTTTATCAGGACATTTTTTGATGTATTGTGATTTCACATCTGTAGTCTATTCGGAGAGGGTAATAAACCTTGTATGTAATAAGAGAACTTTGGCTGTTCTTGACAGGAACTCTGCGTTCTGACCGCCTTCACCCTGCCGGTGAACTGACCATGCGTGACCTGTTGCAGATTCTGCCCATGAAGGATCTAGTTCTGGTGGTGGAAGCCACTGGACAGCAACTTTATGAGTGCCTGGAAAACGCAGTCAGCAGATACCCTGCCCTGGATGGAAGGTAAATCACAACAGTGTGAAAGTTCACAAGTAAAACATCTTACATCTATTGGTTGGCAATTACAGTTGGTGAGTAGATGTGGCTTTTTGTAAAGCACCAAGTAACATGGTCATTAAACTGAACTTGTATCATGTAAATTAGGCTTTTGGTAACATTTATCAAGTGCTGTGCCATTGGTACTATGGCCAGTTGTTGCAGTAAAATACAATTATGACTGTTCTAGGTTTCTGCAAGTTGCTGGAATACAGTTTGGCTTTGATCCCAATCGCCAGCCTGGAAGCAGGGTTATTGCCAGAAGTATCAGGATACAAGGTCACAATCTAGAACGAGACAAAAAATATCTAGTTGCGATGAAGGAATATCTAACAAAGGTACCAAAGATAATGGTCTCTTTTTGCCCAGTCTCCAAATTCAAAGAACTTGAAACCAACATTCTTACTGTTGGCTCAAAATAAGATTGTACAAACCATGCTGTGCCCCTTAGTAAACACTCATAGGTGCAGATTAATGGACAAGTTATCATATGCATAACTGCTGAAGTAGACATTTCAAATGATGATAAATTGGTGGTGTGTGTTTGAAATGGAAAAGACATTTACTGGAGACACAGGACACCATCGGGACAAAACAGGGCCAATCATCATGATTGAAGGGTTAGACCAGTTAGCTTATAGCTAAAAGGGAGCTGGTCTAACCCACTTCCAGTGAATTATGCTAAGCTAGGCTTATGATGTCAGGGTTATTGCACACACAGAGAAGAAGGGTATGTATCCTCTTATCTAACCCTGAGGTAGACAGTAAATTACCTTTTTCCCAAACAGTTGCCGTATTCCTTTAACAGAGACAACTCTGATGCTCTGTTCAACATAGCCCCATCAATGTGGCAGACAGAAGAAGTTTAAAAGCCTTGAACTTCCACTTAAATTGCATGCTAGAGACTGTTCACATACTGTACTGTAAGTGGCTGAGATGCTGATAGTGTGTTGATGTGTTTGTTTTCAGGGAAAAGATGGCTATTCCATGTTTACACACTGTCCACAGAAGTGTGACTTAGAAACCGCTCAGGTCCTCTCTACAATTGTCATCAATCATTTTGAGTCTGGGAACATCGTTCAAGGCCTCAAGGCCTGTAAGTCTGGCCATCGTATGGGTCTCATCAAAGTGACCAGTAACCCCTCAGTCACAGGTATACGTCAATCTTCTTCGTGCCAGCCTGAAAAAGAGAGCCTTTTTACTGTATAACTGGTGACACTGTAATTACGGTCTTTTAACTTAAAGGAAAATTCCGGTATTTAGCACTTTGAGTCCCTTTTCTGGTTTGTTTTGGGTGATCTAGAGTGGTGGACACCAAAATTTTGACGATTGGTCCTGTCTCGACTTTTCCGCCTTTGACTACTTCAGAGTGGCTGCCTACAGGCATGCTCTAACATGTCCTAAAACAACCCTTAACGTTCGTTTTCAAAACTGTGCAACTCACCGAGTGGTTAGTGGTGTTCGTTGATGTTCCAAAACAAGTAGCATAGTGAAATACAGTTTCTGTCGTGTTTTATTTGGCATTTTGTAAAATCCCATTGATTTCTGTTGGAAGACTCATTGCACGTTGATATTACTATGCCACCGTCTATGCTTCAGGCTCAAATATTGAACAGAAGTTTATACGCGGTTGTGAGGTGTTGTGAGGAAAAAATAGTTCCACAATAGCAAATAAAACAGCTGGAAATCATACATTGCGCCGATATATTTGATTTTGATAATCACTAACCACTCGGTGAGTTACACAGTTTTGAAAACGAACGTTAAGGGTTGTTTTAAGGATATGTTTGTGCATGCCTGTTAGGCAGCCACTCTGAAGCAGTAAAGGCAATTCAAAACGAGTCAGAAAAGTCGAGACGGGACCAATCGTCAAAATTTTGGTGACCACTCTAGTTCATTTAAAACAAACCAGAAAAGGGACTCAAAGTGCTAAATACCGGAATTTTCCTTTAAGAAGTCAGTTTTCTGACTTTCTGATCTTCTCACGCTTGTCCTCGTGCAGCCATTGAGCGCAGCGCTGACGTCCCTGTGGCCATGGTGCCTGGGGTGGAGGGCAGAGTATTTCACATCCACACCGAGAGTCAGTCAGAATAACACAGCTATGGAGGACACTAGCCACCTTCATGTTGTAGACATAGCCAGCAGCACATGTGCTACTTACTTATTAGACAGTGCTTATTATTTCTAGCTGTACAGGTGAAAACATGTATTTTTTATGTACATGTATTTATATAGTAAAGTTATACGTAATATATCCTGTATCACCTGTATCTTCCTGGATACAGATATTTGTATTTAATTAAGTTGTATGTTAAATCTTGTGAACTATTTGAATGGCAAATGTGCATTAAAATGGAACATTCTGATTATGTTGTTGACTGTTATCTCATTGCTGTATGTTGCCAGAATCTGTTTCTTGAATCAGTGATCCCATTGGAAAAAGAGTTGGGAAAGTGCTCTTGATTTAACAATGGTAAAGTATGAGTGTATGGTTGTGGTACTTATATCTAAAAGTATTGATAGTAAATGCTTAATATGTTGTAGTTGTTTTGTCAACAGGCAATTGAAAGTCATTTTACAACAAATTTTGTTTTATATAAAAATGTATAAAAAGTGAAAATATGAATGCCATTATTATAGCAGATATAATAACAAAATAAACTATCGTTGGAAAACACCTGCAGGTACAAGGCACACAAAATTGATATTCAGATTTTACAGGAAGAAATTATGCATGCAATTAAAAATATCAAACATGATTCAAAGATAAATTTTACTATGACAGCAAGAGGGGAACTGTTTATCAAAACATTTGAATATGGATTTAAGATGGATCTCGTCTTTCAGTAGAATTTCATTAAAAGTTTCCTCTGCAAGTCCTTAAGTCAATAAAAGATTAGTTTGTTATAATCAAACAAATATGGGTTTGTTTTATACATGTGCAAAGACATTTTTACTCAGAATCAAGTTAATGTAGCCTAAACAGATGCATTTTCAAAATTATGTCAATGGCAGTTTTTAGCATCCTAAATGTACTTGCTAATTTTGCCGATATTTGAAATGGCCCAAAAAAAAAATGCACAGTGTGTGCCCGGCTTTAGGAGGATGGAAAGAAGAAGTAGCAGAGGAAGCAGAAGACGATGAAGCCGATGACCCAGTTGACAGAGTAGATGTAGATGATGACCATGTCCATGTCGAAACGCCAGCCGCGTGAATCATCCTCAAAGTCCAGCGCATCGAGACGGTAGCCGCCATGAGGAAACTGACGCCTGCCAATTGGGCTGGCCTGTCTCTGGAACCCTGGAAGGGCGGGAGGAATTCTCATTACACATTGATGGGGAAGGTGGCGTCCATGTTTGAGTCCCAGTTACTGTATCAGTTCAGACTAATATGTTCTTCACTGTGACTGCAGTTGACTTCTGGATATTTTTCTACTTTATATATGCTGCTCTTGTAGACAAATGCAGTCCCATCAGTGTGTGCTTGATTGTATTTCTCATGTTATATATTGCTGCAGTTGTAGCTGGGACTGAAAAGGTTGGTTTGCTTTGTGTAATTGTTACATTTAAGTCTTCCCCTGGCAAGTTAGCTTGGTTGTTTCTGCCTAGATGCTCACACCTAAGGGCCTTTTCATTATTGATAATCCTTTTGTGTGAAAGTGCTTTTGTGTTAGTCAGTGTGTTGGTCTGGTGGTTAGGACAAAGGAATGTCTGGAAAGAAAACATTGCAACACAAAGAGCTGGACGAAAACCAGGATGCAAGAGTTCATCCAGTACAAAATCAAATC